>NC_088796.1:55055128-55358159 GCF_011386835.1 Chrysemys picta bellii | reverse complement strand
TTATCATTCAGATTTTTCTGATACAAATTTTCATCCCAGCTGGTTTTACTCATAATTGTTTTCAGCTTTGTGAAATTGGCCCTATTAAAGCACCAAGCATATATATTACTAGTCTAGACCAGGGGTAGGCAACCTATGGCACGTGTGCCGAAGGTGGCACGCGAGCTGATTTTCAGTGGCACTCACACTGACCGCGTCCTGGCCACCGGTCTGGGGGACTCTGCATTTTAATTTAATTTTAAATGAAGCTTCTTAAACATTTTAAAAACCTTATTTACTTTATATTCAACAGTAGTTTATTTATATATTATAGACTTATAGAAAGAGACCTTCTAAAAATGTTAAAATTTATTACTGGCACGCGAAACCTTAAATTAGAGTGAATAAAGGGAGACTCGGCACACCACTTCTGAAAGGTTGCCGACCCCTGGTCTAGACTTTATTGTGCTTGCACATTATAAATGTGATCAAGTCATGATCACTTGTATCTAAACTTCCATTAACGCTTAGTTCTGTGATCAGGTTTTCTTTATCTGTTAGGACTAGCTGTAATAAAGAATTCTCCTGTGTTGTCTACAGCACTTATTGAATTAGGAAATGGTCCTCTATAATGTTTAGAAAGTCTAAGGATGTTTTACTATTGGCAGCATGAGACTTCCAGCATATGTCACTCCAGTTGAAGTCCCCCATGATTATGCAGTTTTTTCCTATGCATTGTAGATAGATGTGTAAGGAGGTGGTCATTCTGTTTGCCGCTGTGATTTGGTGGTCTGTTGCAGACACCATTTAATATCTCATCTTGTGCTTTATCTGTTAGGACATTGATCCATAAGCATTCAAGATAATTTTCTTCCGAGTTATCAGTGACTTGGAAACAGGTAATGCCATTTTTGACATATTTAATTTTTATTCGCTAGTAACCATTAAAACATGTTGATTTGCAACTTGGTTTAGCTTTTACACTAAATCTGTGGCTTCTTTTTGCTAACCAGGTGCATGTACTATACTTATACACATTTATTTAAGCAATTATATAACTTAACTTACATTTATTTAGATTCTTAAATTTTGCATTTTTTATTGTGTTAGAAAATGATGAATGATGCATTTCTTATTTACTGGATGATTAATTCTTAACTTGTGATTTGTGTCCAGCTTCATCCGGATGGAAACTGAATCCAATTAAAAATGCACTAAAACATCAGTTTAAAATTGCTTTATTAGTTAAATAAAACTACCTTAAATGCCTGGATACATAAACTTTTTGATCAACTTTTTTCTTATCAAAACTTGCTTTTCCTTTAAAACTGATTTATTAAATGAAGGAAGCATTAGCTATAGTGAATTGAACTGATTGTTTCTGGTCACCATGTCCTTCAGGACTTTAGAACTAGTAGATCTCATCTTCTCACACCTACTTCTTATCATAGATTGAAAGCAGAAAACAAACTTTTTTCTGCTTTTTCAACTCCCAGTTGGTTTCTTAACTTTGAATGAACTCATTATTGAAATGAACTAGTTGAATAAACTGAAATGAAGAGAATATGCAGAAGAGGCTACAGCTATCCAAAGCTGGTTACTGCTATCTAAAGCTTCGTCAAATTCTGTTTCCAGGTGCTTAGCCAGTGACTTACACCAGATCAGTAGTTTTACTTATTAAAACTTTGGCAGCAGACATGTACTGCTTAATATTTTTTTTAATTTAATTTAAATGATTTTAATAGATTATTGTAAATTTAGGCTTCAACATAGGTTGTCGTAATTTCAAATGTAATTTTAAATAGGTACATTTTAAAAAATCTGTATTTAATTTAAATAAAAAAATCACCCTATTTTTATCCACACTGGTGCCCAGAGTCCCAGGACTTTGGAGTGGGAGCAAGGTGGTGCTTTTTTACTTTGGTGATAAACACTGTATTAAATAATTCACAAAGGTGTCTGCACGAGATGCAAGAGGACACCGGAATCCCTTTCTTCCTCAAATCTCTTTATAGAACACCTCCACAGTGGTGTGTGGAGGAGGAGCAGGTGGTGGTGGTGGTGATATCATTGGGAAGCAGAGAGCACTTTTCTGTGGGTCTCTAGAGGGGTGGCATCCTTCAGATAGGAAATGGCTGCAAGCATTTTCAAATTTCTGTGTGAGCCTGTTGGTGGGTATGCATGCACATCAGAGAACTTTGAGTTTGCACATCCCTTACTGAGTCTATTTGTGCTCCCAGGTTCTTTGTCTTACATAACAGTAGAGACGACAAAGCAACAAAAAACAGGAAAACTGTTCAACAAGAGAATGAAGGACCCTAAGAGGCAGTTACCTTTCTCAAAATTAGATTTATTAACATTTAATATATACAGAACTTAAATTGCCTTTAAAGACACTCTTACTAAACCTACTTGTCAGATAGAAATCATATGACTTTGTCTTGCATATGTTTTGTGGGGTTAATGTCTATGTGAAAGTGTTCTCTCATAATCACTATCCCTATCTTCCTTGTCCTTCCTATCTGGTGTCTCGGTGACCTATGTACACATTAGTTTTGGGTTGCTATTACACACTGATTTTTGATTTATACTTTAAGAAAAGACCCTTTGAGCTTTTCCAAGATGCGAGCTCCAGCATACAAGCGTACATATTAATGTTATACTGTACGTACAGAAAAGTGCAACTTTATAACAGTCAGCACATGGCTAGGTGTAATTACTGTTCCAGATTGACTAAGAATTGCACCCATCATAGGGTGGGCTGGGCCAGTTTGTTTACCTGCCGCGTCAGCAGGTTCAGCTGATCGCAGCTCCCACTGGCCGCGGTTCGCCGTCCCAGGCCAATGGGGGCTGTGGGAAGCGGCACAGGCCGAGGGATGTGCTGGCCGCAGCTTCCCGCAGCCCCCATTGGCCTGGAGTGGTGAACCGCGGCCAGTGGGAGCCGCGATCGGCCGAATCTGCCGACACGGCCGGTAAACAAACTGGCTCAGCCCGCCAGGGTGCTTACCCTGGCGAGCCGTGTGCCAGAGGTTGCCGACCCCTGTCTTAGGGCGTTTCTACATTTAAAACGCAACAGTGTAGAAGTGGCCTATGCTGGTGGGAAGGGTTCTCCTATCGGTGCAAGGAATCTACTTCCCTAAAAGGCAGTAGCTAGGTCAACAGAAGAATTCACAGCCCTGAGAGAAGTAGCTATACCAATGTAAGTTCCTAGTGTAGATCAGCTCTTCTTTTTGTCTCATCCATAGAATATATTCTCCTTTTAAAGTTCTTTGCAAAAGGGTCTGCCATTTTCTGTGTTTGTAGAACACCTACTACACTAGGGTCCCAGCCTGGTTGGCTTCTAGCTACTGGAATATAAATATTAAATGCTAGTACATCCTATTCAAAATAAAAAGTTATGCTTCTGAGTCAGTATTACACATGACCATATACAGCCACTGTTTCCTCCCCACCTTGAATTGAACAGAAGGGAAGTAATTTTTAATTTGGAAATGTCCTATCCCTGGTCAGATGGCATTTCTCTACCCCCTTCCCCAAATCACATGTAACTTCTGGTTTCCGTAAATATTGTTGCATCATTGGGGCTGGAAAAGATAGAGGGTATTGCACTACATTCTACTAAGAGCCTTGGTGGCCTTGAAAATGCAGCACAATACTTGTGTTTTCTACTACTCGAAAGTTTTTCAGCTTTTCTTTTTTTTGTGAGGGTTTGCAAGTATAGTTAAAGTGAATGTATGTTCTGAATTAAACTTCAAAGAAGACTTTTGTGCATTTGCTTCAGAATCTTATTCCTGAGACTTGTGGATTTACAAAGAGTTTCTTGTTGAAGTATTTCTAGGGATGATATTGTAAGTTTGCTATGGATCCCACTAGCCAGTTTCTCAGGAATATAGTGGTCTTCTTGTTTGGCAGTCTGTGGGTATCCATGTTAATTCTCAGTCAAGGTCCTGATCTTGCAAACAATTATGTATGAGCTTAATTTTAAGCATGCAAGTAGTTCACTGACTTCAATGGAATTGCCTGTGTTTAAAGTTAAGTGTTTGCAGGATCTGGTCTTTAGGTACAAAGCCCAAACATGTATGTTTGAGATCAAAAGGAAAAAATCCCAGATTGTTCTTGTGTCTGAAAATGACCTTGGACAAAGTCAATATAGAGAGGTTGAAATGGAGCCTTGGCATACAACTATTAACTTTGGTGATCTTTACTTGGTATGCTTGGATTTAATTCTTATCTAATACTTATTTAATCCAACCACACACTATAAAATAAGGATATAGAAATGTCCTTTTGAGAGGAGTACTTTGAGAACTTGTGTTAGGTAAGTATCTATAACATTTTATTTTATTTCATTTGTAAACATAGCACAATTACGTGTCTGAGATAAGTGATACACGTGTTTTGCAGCTTTATCTGAATTATTCATTCTTTACTTTTGTTCACTTTGTTTTTAACTTATCAAAGTTCTATGTACCTTTTACAGTAGTAATGATGTGAAAGTCATGATCTCTGGAATACACTTTGTTTTACCTTCCCTTTTCATTTTTTTTTGTTTTTCAACTTTAGAGGTCCTTCAAGGATAGGAGGCTGCATCAGGAACCTTGAAGCGTCTTGTCTGTGCTAGGACTATGCTTTACTAAAACTTCCCACTCTTGCCCATATGAGTTCAGCTTCATTGTTAAGAGCACTTCTGTAAATAATGCACAGGCAGCTGCTAGCATTTTAAACCCTATGTAAGACAAAGTGGTGAAAATTCCCATGCCCTGTCTACCCTGCAACTTAACATAGGTGACAGCACTAGCACTGAAAAACACATACGCATTTTCCCAGCAAAATTCCATTAAAGGGACTGTTAATGAAAGGTTTCAGAGTAGCAGCCGTGTTAGTCTGTATCCGCAAAAAGAACAGGAGTACTTGTGGCACCTTAGAGACTAACAAATTTATTAGAGCATAAGCTTTCGTGGACTACAGCCCACTTCTTCGGATGCATATAGAATGGAACATATATTGAGGAGATATATATATACACACATACAGAGAGCATGAACAGGTGGGAGTTGTCTTACCAACTCTGAGAGGCCAATTAAGTAAGAAAAAAAAATTGGCCTCTCAGAGTTGGTAAGACAACTCCCACCTGTTCATGCTCTCTGTATGTGTGTATATATATCTCCTCAATATATGTTCCATTCTATATGCATCCGAAGAAGTGGGCTGTAGTCCACGAAAGCTTATGCTCTAATAAATTTGTTAGTCTCTAAGGTGCCACAAGTATTCCTGTTCTTTTTGTTAATGAAAGGTGTGCTATATCCTGTGCAAGCAAAAGAGACTTTATTGTTCTTGGCTACATGGTTCACATGGTTGATGACATTTAATTTTAGAATATTGGCTTTCTAAGTTGGGAATAGGGAGCAATACAGATTTAGTAAGGTGAAAAGTGGTGTATGATTTGTATGAAAAATAGTCCAAATATCTGAAACTTGATTGATCTAGAGAACAGGTACAATACTCATAGTGGGACTGTAAACTTTCCCACTCTACCTTGCCATGGTGCCTTAAATCTGATTTTTGAAAGGACCATTTCTATGGTTAAAAGAGTAGTTCAGTTTCCATTCCTGTTCAATCTTTGGTCTCTCTGCTGCCTGTCAATTGTGGTGGCAGTTTTGTGATTTGGGTTCTGTTTGCTGGATACCTGATTGACTCATTTAACATATGCCTTGGAACAGCTGTAAGATGTTCACCATTGACCTGGTCTGGGTTTATATCAGTGATCTGAAGGTAAAAGGCTCTGTAGGCATGATGTTCAAATTCCTGGAAATCCTGCTGTCACTTGGAGTACAGAGTTGTAATTAAGGGTAGTGGGGAGAGAGAGAGAGAATAGCTCAGATATAAATTAGTATTGAAGCAGTGTTTTTTGTTGACCAATTCTGAATCTACATGTAGTTTTCTGAAAAAAGGATTATTACAGTGTAAGGTCTCCCTATAAGGTCTCTATTTGTATAGAATTTTACTTGCCAAATGTTCTTACCTTTCAGAAATTGATACTTCTGAATTTTGAGCATTTTTATTTATTTTATTTGTTTGCTTCTATGGCACACATGCAGTTTACTGGGGGGGTTATGTATATTTATGGAATAAAATGTAAATAACATCATAGCTTGTCTTTCAACTATTGAGTGGTTGGCTTGTATGTAAAATGTACCACAATTATATTGCAAAAAGGTCACAAAGATTAGAGTGAAGTGCTACATAATGGCTGTGCTAGCTTCCACATTGGACTTAAAGGGAAAAAATATTGTTTCTTTATCCGTAAATGAGACTTGGGAAGTTTTTTATTTTTCTTAGCTTCTTTTTGTATTAGAAATTCAGATCTTGTCTGCCCCAGTAGACTTTAGGGAACATCTTTTCTGGGAAAATGTACATTTTTTTTATCTGTATCAGTGCTTAAAAATGCCAGCATCCTGACTACAATATAGCTTTTACCTGCAAAGAGAGACTTACAAATTTGTTGATTTAGAACAGGGGTAAGTGACCTGTGGCACGTGTGCTGAAGGCGGCACGCAAGTTGATTTTCAGTGACACTCACACTGCCCGGGTCCTGGCCATCGGTCCGGGGGGCTCTGCATTTTAATTTAATTTTAAATGAAGTTTCTTAAACATTTTAAAAACAATAGTTTAGTTATATATTATAGACTTATAGAAAGAGACCTTCTAAAAATGTTAAAATGTATTACTGGCATGCAAAACCTTAAATTAGATGAATAAATGAAAACTCGGCACACCACTTCTGAAAGGTTGCCGACCCCTGGTTTAGAAAATAAATCCTGTGATGACTGGAGAGCTAGTAAAACAGCATCCCAAATCCGTGAAAGAAACAATTGAGAGGAAAGGATTTTTATTCAGATTATTTCACTGTGTGCTTACTTTAACACCTTCAATTACCAATTAATATGGGTTATGGCCTTACCCAAAATTGGCAAAAGTAGAATGGTAAGATATACAATGTTCTATATAAGTTCTCCCCGATGATGTGCTTGTGTTATGCTTCTTCACAGATTCAAGGGGGAATGCCTTTCAAGTAATTGTCAAGGGCCTCATGGCTTCTTTATTGAAATATCAGGATTTTTTTCAACATACTGAAACATGAACCTTTAAGTTAAACCACTGAATGCAGTCACTAGTAGTGGTATTGTGAAATGTTGAGAAGTAAACTACAGTCTGTTTGGCAGCATGACATTAAAGTTACAAACTTCGTATTTTTGGGTAGTGCAGAGTGAAATCTTAAGATTAAAAAATGGTTGCAAGTAATATCTTACTCATAATAAATCGTAGAAAAATGTCTGGTATGATATGGTGCCCAAGATTGAAAGTCACCCTCTGGTTGCCGAAAGCCTTTGTACGTTACATATCTTTACCAAGATTGCAATTGTGAAAAAGCATAGCTCAAATACAACAACCAGAGTGAAGAATGAATTATATAAGTTACAGTTTTTATATATAAAATAAAATCTTACTCCAAACTGGCAAAGGTGGAACTTGAAAGGCCATAACCCATGACTGTTCTCAATCTGTTTGTGTGTGTGTTTAAAAAAAAAAAAAAAAAAAAAAAAAAGTGACCAGTAAAGGGTTTATTTTTAAATAGGTGGTGTATCCTTTTTGGGTTTTGTGATGTATAAAGGTGCCTGCAAAGCTTTTTTCAAAATAAATAAAATATGCTTCTTTCTCTAGAAAAAAATCAGGAACAGAGAAAAACAAATTATGCATACACATCATTTTGGGAGGTTCTCAAACCACACCACAGGGCTTTATAAAATAGTTAGGCGAACCTGTCCACAAATTAGATCAAGACAGTCATGTTACACCATGCTGAATAGTAACACATGCAGGAACTATTTGCTACCCATGTTGCATGACGGTATTATGCAAGCCTTTGCTTTACTGTATTTTACGTAGATAATCCAGAAAGATGTTCAGAATATAAAAGAAAATTTAAATTTGGAGTCTCTGAAACCCTACCACTTTGAAACCTGTGAACCACATAGTTACTTTTAATGCTCCAAAACACACCATGCAATGGTGAGACTTGATATAGGATGTTTCTTTGTATTTTTTTTCCATTTTGAGAAACAAAGCATTAATCTGGTATGGAAGGTGTTTTGGTGAGTTCTGGGGAAAGAGGAACTCTATTTGGACAATCAGTGACAATAATTCCTGATCATGTGCATAATGGACTCAAATTACCTAGTAGGTTTGGTGATGTCTCATAACGATAACTTGACTAAGGAGATGAATTTGTGTGGCTGTGAGAACCGACACCCAAATATACAGATACCTAAGCACCTAAGACCACCCACTGGACCTGATACGTTATGTGAAAACTACAAACTGCCTTGTTTTCATGGGGATTTTACCTCATATTAGTTAACTTGTGTTAGCTAATTTGGGTTGAAAACCTACCTCTCTTCCCCAGTAAGGAAAAGGCCTTAGAGGCAATTGGTGGGGATGTGTGTGACAGATTTCAGTTACCAATCTGCTTGAGGCATCAGGTGGTTAGGCTGAGGCCACAGGACCGTGTGGGGAGGAGATGACGAAACACACCAAGGATTTAAATTTTAAAACTTTATTAATAAAATAACAGTGGAGAGTGATGGGTGCTCCCCACATCACTCAGAGGAAGGAAGACAGCGTTAGTGCCCCAAGCCCTAACACACTTTCATATTCACAGATGCTCTACCCATGGCTGGCCAAGCCTGGGTGTAACGTAAGAAGATGAGGGGAAAGGGTGGATGGGAGTTTTGTCCTGGGCCCAGGTCGTCCGGGGTCCACTGTAATTTCCAAGTTGCTCCAGCTCTCAGGAGGGTTTTAAGGTTGGGGGTGTTTTGTTCAGGGACCTCTGCTCCTGATGCTCTTTGTACCAGTCCAAACCGACTTTCTGTGGTCTTCTCAACTTTTTTAAAACACACCGGCTCCAGACACACCGGCGGGACTTTGTTTTCCCCCATGTTGGCCTTTGCTGTTTTGTTTGTTTTGGGCTGCCTCCGCAGGTCCGTTCAGCTGGATCCTTCTTTCTTACAGCTGGTTGGGGGGAGGGGGGAATCCAGGCCCCGCTCTTTCTTGGCAGGCAGCCAAGCGTCTGCTGTGAGCTGTAGCCTTGGGCCGGAGTCGGTGCTTTATTTTTTGACTGAGCGAGCTGGAGTGTCGAGTTAACCCATTCTTTGCTCTTTTCCTTCTTCCCCCTCTTGGCCTTTCGCTCCCTGCAAGGGAATCTTCCATTCCACACTTATACCTTTGACCTTCCCCCCCGCCTTCGCACCCCCCCCCCAAATGCCTTGCGATGCTTACAACCGCGTTAGCAATATAGAATGCTGATCTGCCTCCCCATGGGACTCCCTGAGGGAGGGAGTCCTTGGGCCTGTGACGGGGGTGGGGAAGAAGACTGGCACCTGCAGGTTAGACAAACACCTGTCAGGAATGGTCTAGATAATACTTAGTCCTGCCATATGTGCAAGGGACTGGACTAGATGACCTCTTGAAGTCCCTTCCAGTCCTGTGATTCTATGATATCCTGATAAAACACTCTTTTGTGGAAATGTTGATGGAACTTCTCAAGATAGTAACAAATTCAAAGGATGCGGGACTTAATAAGCAAAACAGATGAGGGATAGCGGATTCTTTGCACAATAGGAAGTTGTCAGGCTGACCAGGAAATGTTCAGAGCAGGGACTTGATTCCAGAGAAGGTTTTATTTGCAACTAAGCTAAAAGGAGCCTCAGTCACTGAGTATTCAGAGGAAGTATGTTGTTCAATCCATCTTTTGTTAGATGTAGAATTTTTTAGTTCCACATTTATTAAACTGATTTCTTCCCTTCATCTCACCTAATATTTTTATAGTATCTTAACCTATTTGTTTTAAGATGCTTAAATCATATTAAAAGTAATGTATACTTTTTATATATATGACTCTATTAACACAGTCAGTTGATATATTGAGCAAGAGCTCTGATTCAATGCCGCTTGGCTGTAGATGAAGTCTCAACATTCAGTTGGAAGACTTGGAGTGTAGGCCTGATGGTGTGGAAGCTGCGGGATTGCACGTTCTTAGGGTTAGCAGAAGTGTCGATACCAGGGTTCTTCAAGTATAAGCTTGCAGAATTCTGTTTGCTAGGAAGATCATTAGCTTTCCTGGACTGTGCCAGGTACTGATAGGTGGCATGATGAGAATACTGATCCATTGCCACTCTATTCAAGCAGTATGAATCAGCTGATGACCTGGACGAGGCTGACCACTTATTTGAGCTGTGCTTGCTGAGCCTGATGAAAGGAAAAGACACAGTACCTGAACTTTACTTGTTCCAGACAGAAATGCTGGAGTTTTACTTTGTCGCCTTGGAGTAGCCCAGCAGTCACCAAAACCAAGCTGATCATCTGAGAGGAGCCATTCACCTGCTTCGCCTGGAGAAAGACACACTTGGAAAAAGAAATGAATAGTTGAGTCCTGAGTGAGTGGACGGTCTTACGCAGCAGCACAAATCCAGAGCTTTCCCTGAACTTTTTGCAGTTCCAGAGTGCTGTATAACATCAAGTCTGGCACCACTACTGGCTATGACAACATCCTTCCAGAGTTCCTGAAACATCTTGGCCCATGTGCTCTTGGTTGGCTCAATTCTTCACAAAGATCACCAATGAAGGAAGACTGCCGAAAATCTGGCGCATGTCAAAAGTTATTGACCTCCCAAAACCTGGTAAAGACCCAAACCTGGCATCAAGCTGTCTCCTGATATCGTTGCTTTCTCTGTCTCTCAAGGTTCTAGAGTACCTAATTTTACAGTGAATAACACCAGTGGTCGAGAGCATCTTGAATGTCGAGCAAGCAGTCTTTCAATAAGGTCTAAAGCACATGCAATCAAGTACTTGCTCTAACCACATTAATCAAAAACTCTTTTCAAAGAAATCTGAAAATGGGCGCTATTTTCCTTGACCTCACTGCAGCATATGATATGGTGTGGCACAAGGGTCTACTTTTTAAAATATCAAGAGTCCTCCCACCCTGGGTTACTAATGCCATGGAACTGCTCCTCTGAGACAGATGGTTCAGGGTGCATGTGGGTGAGAACAAGTGCTTGGAAGAAAACGGATGAATGGGTTATGCTAGGGATCTGTTCAAGCCCCAAACTTTTTAAATCTATACATCAGTGACCTGCCACCAACCCAGTGGCAGAAGCTCATCTATGCAGAAAATGTATGCTGCGGGCTACCAGGCTCAAACTTTCTCTGCGCTGGAGAAAACCCCACGAGATGATGCTGCAAAGCTGGCCAACTATAGCAAGACATGGCGCCTTCAGCCTAGCACCAGCAAGACAGTCTCTAGCACATTCTACCTCCACCAAGCCACTGCTAATAGGGAACTAAACATCATAATGAATGGCCAGAAGCTGAAGCATGAAGCATACCCTGTTTACTTATGTGTGACCCTTGACTGAACACTACATACAAAAGTCACCTGAACAAGGTAGCAGCAAAGGTCAATACATGCAACAACCTTCACAGCAAACTGGCAGGTTCGTTCATGGGGAGCGGATGCACCAACCCTATGGACCTCAGTCTTTGCCATCTCGAATTCAATAGCAGAGTGCTATGCGCCAATATGGAGTCGGTCGGCACACACCAAACTTGTTGTATGTGCATCTCAACTCAACAATGTGCATCAGCACAGGAACTCTCCGACCGACTCATCTTTCATGGCTTCTAGTTCTGAGCCACATTGCTCCCCTTTACATCACGAGGGAGATTGCAGTTGGCAAACTGCTTGAGAAAGTATGTGCCAACCCAAGTTTACCCTTGTTCAACGACCTTTTAGGACCATCAGCTGCATGTCTTTCATCACAACACCCACTATGGTTGAGGCTGCCACGCCATCATGTGACAACAGAGTCCTTGTGGCGGGAAAACTGATGCTTAACATTATCCGTCAATCAGTTCCTCATCACAGACCCTACTGCTTGCCTGCCCAGCTTTGACCTGCCACGTCGTTAGTGGGCTCTTTTTAGCCATTTCTGGACTGGGCAAGGCCTCTGTGCGCCAGCGAGCACCGTTGGGGTCTTAGAGGAATCCAAGCTGTGGCGCAGATCAAACCATGATACACATTGTCGAGGCGTGCCTGCTAATCAAATTCAGCAGTGGTCTCTGAGGGCTGCATCTGGCTACTAAGAACGCTATCGCTTAGCTCAGCAAATATGCAAATGATAAATAAACAAGTTGATATACTCATATCCTAATATTGAACTCATTAATATTTGATTTTACAAGTTTTGGGGTGTGGTGCTGCGTGTTCAAGAACAGAACTGGAATTACAATTTGTAAAGCATTTAAATTTTTAGTGTAGAACTTTAAGGAAAAGAGTTATAGCATGAAAGTTGCATAGAGTGAAATTTAATTTAAAAAAGCTTTTGTGATCTTATATGAATTTTTGTTCAAATAGCAAGGGATCAAAACTTGGTCAAGGACAAGGGATGAGAAGACATTATTAATCTTGCCAAAGAATTACAGGCTATGTGGTCAGAGTTTTAGACTTTAAAGTTGTGCCACCTCGATTAACATCTTTTTTCTTTCCTTTCTCCACCTACACCCTCAATTGTCAAAATTCCAACATGATTTTATATTATCCCTTGAATCATTAAAGTTGGAAAAAACTGCTTTATGCTGCTTGAAAGCTGGAATTCCAGCTTTCTTACAGATGTTATAAATTGTTAGCTCTAGCAGGTTTGTGAAGTATCAGTTGTTAAAATCATGTCTGAATTGAAGAAAGCACAAAAAACAAGATGGTAATCTGTGACATAATTTTAAGGTCTCATATCTTTTGAAATGCCATTGGTCAGAAATAAATGGCTTGTACCACCAGAAAGCAGAGAAATCCTTGCATTCTTGGATGCATTTCTAGCACTAAGCATCAGAGGCAGATTTACCATGGAACAGTGTGGTGGCACAAGGCCCCCCAGTGACGGGGAACCCCCAAAATGCAGGACAAATCTCATCTGACAACCTGTCCCTGAGTCTCTGCCGGCGGCGCAGCATTCCGTGGCCATTAGCCCCATGCCACCCCTGGAAGCCAATGGCTGCTGGCACATCTCTGAATGCCCCCTGGTGTGTGTGGGGGTGGCTCTGCGTGCTGCCCCTGCCCCAGGCAGCGCACGGAGACCTGCTGCCCCCCCCTTCTCCCAGGGGCGTGCAGAGAGATGCCAGCAGCAAGGCTAAGGCGGCTCCCTGCCTGCGTTGCTTCCCTCCCTCTGTGCCACTCAGGGAAGCAGCTGGCATGTACCTGCGGCCGCTGGTAGGGGGTAAGTGCTGACCCCTCCTGCACCCCAGCCCAGAGCCCGCACCCCACACCCAAACTTCCTCCCAGAACTTGCACCCCTCATCCCCTCCCATGCCCCAACTTCCTGCCCCAGCCCAGAGCCACATCGTACCCCAACCCCTGCCCCAGTCAAGGTACCTCACTGTATTGCCATTTACTTCCTATTACTTATAATATTGGAGGATGAAGGAAAAAAAAGAATAAAAACGGGGGGTTGGGGAGATAAGAGTGTTTTTTCTTGTCTGGGTCCTGAGGGGGAGGGCCCTGAAAATGAAGCTGCGCACAGGGCCCCACTAACTCTAAATCCGCCACTGCTAAGGATTCATGAGCTGAAGACAGGACATTTATTACTGGTCCCATGGCCTAGCAGTGTCTTTTTTAGAACAGGTCTAGGACTGAGTGTAACAAGTCTCAGAGAATTTAATGAAACTAAGTTAGTAAGCCTCTCGTTTAAAAAACAAAAAACAAACCTTCATTAGACTTCCTATGAAAGGTTGCTTTTAAAATATAAAAAGTCTGTACTTCAGCATTTTTACATATACTGACTTAACTTATTCCTCCACAGGGTGTGATAGGTGTACAGCTCGTGGTTACCATGGTGATGGCTAGTGTCATTCAGAAGATCATACCTCACTATTCTCTAGCTCGTTGGCTTCTCTGTAGTGGCAGGTAAGATAAGAAACAACTAATTGCTACAGTATATATGGATGTGGTGACACTTGTTATAGAGTCTAGAAATCAAAAAATTAAACTAATCAGGAAAGGTTTCAACCATTTCCAGCAGAATGGAACCACTTGCATCATTTGCACCTGATGTAGAAGATTATAATATTGTGACATCAGATCATAGACTGAAAATATAATGAAATTCTCATTGTAAAGGAGCTGTGTTAAGGTTGTTATACAGTTAAGCATGCTGTTAGTTGGCTGACATTTTTTTCTTTGAGAGATGAGCTGTACGACACTTTCTAATATTAAAATACAGCTTAGTTCTTGCTCTCCCACAGTGATCAACTTTTCTCTGCAATGACGCTGTGTACCTAATGATTCTTCTTCGAGTGCTTGTTCACGTCCATTCCACATTAGGTGTGCGCGTGCTGCGTGCACGAGCGTCGGAAACTTTCCCCATAGCGGTACCCGTTGGGCCGGCGGGTCCCCCGCCTGGGCACCGCCACTGCGCCATGCATATGTACCCCCGCTGGCCCAACCTCCTCCAGTTCCTTCTTACCATCCATGGAAAAATTGGAACAACTTCTTGCTCTTGTATGAGAAGCAATCCCTTAGCTTTAGAGTACTTAGCTGCTCTCCATTCGTTAGCATTCTGTTGTTGTGGGCACTTGATAGTTTAGGTGCTTGGAGGCTTCCAGCATCCGCTCCGGGCCGCAGGGCATGACACAGGCCCACTGGTTTAAGGCTTGTGCCATGTGCCGCAATCCTATGCCGGTTAGTGACCCCCACAACTCCTGTCTATGTTGCCTGGGGGAAGCACACAAAACAGAAAGGTGTAAGATTTGCAAGGCATTTAAGCCTACAACAAAGAAAGAGAGAGAGACTTTCGCTTGAAGCAGTTGTTGATGGGAGGCAGTGCTGCAGCCATCGGGCCCGGAGCCCTCTGACACAGAGGGAAGCCTCAGTACCGTAGGTGAGTCAGCACACGGGGTTGGTGCAAGGGACCTGACGCTCTCTGACACCCTCCAGAGAACCGGCACCAGGAGAAGGCGAGCTGACCATCGCCGAAGGCTTCTGGAAGTCACCGGTCCAGGTCTCAGGAGCACCAATACCAGTCCCACGAGCAGCGGTACTGATCCTGTTCCCGATCGGCAAGAAGCCGCTCATCGACCTCCCGCCAGCACAGCTTGACGGCACCGCACTGGACAGCAGAGAACACCTGGCTGGCTGGCAACCCCAGTAGGGACTGCCGGGACACGGGCCCTTCTGGACCCCCTGGGCCTACCACCAGCGGCAAGGGGCTCCCTCCAGGGCCAGCTACTCGGTGTCCCAGTCTCTGCACCGACGCTCCTCCGTGCGGGAAGCTACGGCGTCCAGACCGCCTGCGCCACCGCCGAGCGAGAGACCGGAGAAACCAGCACCGAGTCCGGTGCCGCCCCAGGGTCAGCTGTCCAGGCCTGAGCTGGAAGCCCCTTCTTCGGGGGAGGGGGACTAAGGGGACCAGCAGGAGGAAGCGGAGCAGCTGCTGACCTCCTCGTCATCACCAGATGAAGCGGTGGCAGGCACAGTGGTATCAGGACCTCCACCAATAGACCACAGAGCCCACCAAGAGCTACTGCGTAAGATTGCTCATAACTTGGGGTTACTGGCCGAGGAGACGGTGGAGCAGCAGGACCCCATGGTGGACATCCTGAGCCCAGAGGGTCCATCCAGAATAGCGCTTCCGCTTATTAAGTCCATACAGTCGAACTATAAGACTATATGGCAGACTCCAGCCTCCAGCACCCCAATAGCCAAAGGTGTGGAACACAAGTACTTTGCCCTGTCAAAAGGGTACGACTTTGTTTTTGCCACCCAAGCCCATGTTCCTGGTAGTCTCGGCAGTAAACGAGAGAGTGCGCCATGGACAACAGGCCCCAGCCCCTAACGCCAAGGAAGCGAAGCGCTTGGACCTGTTTGGCAGGAAGGTGTATTCCTCAGGGGGCCTCCAGTTGAGGATTGCTAACCAAGAGGCCGTCCTCAACAGGCATAACTTCAACTCCTGGGCGGCAGTGGGGAAGTTTAAGGACAGCCTCCTGCAGAGTTCCCACAGGAGTTTACGGCTCTGGTGGATGAAGGCAAGGCCGTAGCGAAGACCTCTCTCCAGGCGTCCTTGGATTCGGCGTATGCGGTGGCCAGGACAATTGCGTCTGGCGTGGTCATGCGACGCTCGGCGTGGCTACAGGAGTCAGGTCTGCCGCCTGAGGTCCAGAACTCGCTCCAGGACCTCCCCTTCGAAGGGTCCGGGCTCTTTTCGGACCAGACGGACGCAAAGCTGCATAGCCTCAAGGACTCGAGGGCCACACTTAAGTTGCTGGGTATGCACACCCCGGCGACCCAAAGAAGGCCCTTCAAGCCGCAGCCTCCTCCTCAGTGTCACTACCAACCTCATCCTATGCAGGAGCCCTACCGCAGGCGAAATGGAGATAACAGGAGGTGACACAATAATAACAACAATAGCTCCAATAGTCCAGGCTGGAGCCAAGGCCAACTTAAGTCTCAGCCCGACCCTAAACCAGGCTTTTGAAGGTGTGCTTGAGGACAGCGTACCAGACCAATCACCGGATCCATCCCTCTGTTTCCTGGACCGCCTGTCCCGCTTCTCCCGTGCGTGGTCCAGTATTACGTCAGACCGCTGGGTGTTACGCATGGAACAGGCTGCAGTTCTCTTCCCTGCCTACCTCCCACCCCTCTTCCCTGTCCCTCTTCAGGGACCCTTCTCATGAGCATTTCCTGGAAAAGAAGGTTCGCACGCTCCTAGAGGCGGGGGGTGGTACAGTTGGTACCAAACGACCTAAGGGGAAAAGGGTTCTACTCCCGCTACTTCCTCATTCCCAAGGCCAAAGGAGGCTTTCGTCCCATTCTGGACCTGCCCGGGCTCAATAAGTTCCTGGTCAAGGCCCGGTTCCGCCTGGTCTCTCTGGGCACCATCATCCTTTCCCTGGATCTGGGGGACTGGTACGCTGCCCTCGACATGAAGGACGCGTACTTTCATATCGCTATCCACTCGGCACATCGCCGATTCCTGCGCTTCACTGTGAACCAAGAACGTTACCAGTTCACGGTTCTCCCGTTTGGCCTAGCTACGGCCCCACGGGTGTTCACAAAATGCATGGCGGTGGTGGTGGCCTTCTTACGGAGGCGAGGGTTTGAGTTTACCCGTACCTTGACGACCGGCTCCTGGCGGGCCGGTCCGAAGAGGAGGTTTGGTCCCACGTGCAAGTGGCCCTGAGACTATTCCACACGCTGGGGCTCCTGGTCAACGTCCCCAAGTCCACCCTCATTCCAACGCAGAGTGGAATTCATAGGGGCAGTCCTAGATGCGGTACAGGCAAAGGTGAGCCTCCCAGTATCACAATTCCTGGCCATCCAGCAAGCAGTGAACTCCCTGTGCCAGTTTCCCACTACAACTGCCAGATACTGCCTGAGGCTGCTGGGCCACATGGCAGCATGCACACATGTGGTCAAGTATGCCAGACTGAAACTCAGGACACTGCAGGCTTGGCTTCCCCGTGTATACCGCCCAGGCAGGAACCCCCTGGACTTGTAGTGACGGCCCCAAGGGGGAAGTATTGGACTCCCTACAGCAGTGGCTGTCCCAGACCGTGGTTTGCGACAGCATCCCCTTTGTTGCACAACAGCCGGATCTGGTGCTTGTGACGGATGCGTCAGACCTCGGATGGGGTGCTCACCTAGGAGACCTCAGGGCTTTGGTCGGGAGAGGAGCGGTCGCTCCATATCAATGTGAAGGAGCTCAGGGCGGTTCGTTTAACCTGCCAGGCCTTTCATGCCGCTTTGAGTGGTCACAGCGTGACAGTTCTGATGGACAACACAACTGCTATGTTTTACGTAAACAAGCAGGGCGGAGCCCGCTCCTCGCTGCTCTGCCACGAGGTTCTCCTCCTCTGGAACTTCTGCATAGCCCACGCCATTCACCTTGAGGCGTTACATCTACCGGGGGTGCGGAACAAACTAGTGGACCACCGCAGCAGGTCGTACCGCATGCATGAGTGGACGCTCAGAGCAGACGTTATGTATTCGCTCTTCCACAAGTGGGGGTTTCTCTGGGTAGACCTGTTTGCCGCCAGGGGCAATGCCCAGTGCACGCAGTTCTGCTCATTCCAGGGCTGTAGCCGGGCTCAATAGCGGACGTGTTCGCGATCCTGTGGGGAGGGGAATTAAAATACACCTTTCTCCCGCTTCCTCTGGTGCACAAGGTCCTGCTCAAGGTGTGCAGGGATGGGGCGGTGGTCATCCTCATCGCCCTGGCCTGGCTCCACCAGCACTGGTTCACTAAGCTCTTGGAGCTGTCGGTGGAAGCCCCGGTAACCCTGCCCCTACACCGGGACCTCATCACGCAGGATGAGGCTCCTCCACCCCGACCGGCAATCACTGCATCTGACGGCATGGAAGCTCTGTGGCTGAACGCTTTGGAGAGCCAGTGCTCGCTCCCTGTGCAGCAGGTTCTACTTGGTAGTAGGAAGCCCTCTACCAGGGCGACTTATCTGGCCAAGTGGAAAAGGTTCTCGTGCTGTTGTGGCCCCAACAGGTCCAGCCACACCAGGCTCCGGTGCCCACCATTCTAGAGTACCTACTGCACCTCAAGCAGCAGGGGTTGGCCCCGTCCTCGATCAGGGTACATCTGGCGGCCATCTCTGCCTTCCACCCGGTGTTTTCAGGGGGCTCGGTGTTCTCCCACCCAATGGTGGGGCGGTTCCTTAAAGGACTGGAGAGGGTGTTCCCTTACTCACGCCCCCCACTTTCCCCATGGAATCTCTACTTAGTCCTTTCTAAGCTCATGGGGGGCCCCCGTTCGGGACCCTTGTTACCTGCTCCCTCCTCCGCCTTTCCTGGAAGGTGGCATTCCTGGTGGCCATTACCTTGGCCAGAAGGGTATCTGAGCTGAGGGCACTCACCCTTTCGTAAATCGACGCAGCTGTTCGTGGCTGCGGTGGAAAGGATGAGAGGCCTCCCGGTGTCGGCACAGCGAATCTCCTCCTGGATTACAGACTGCATTCGGGTGTGTTATGACCTCACAGGTGTTCCGGCCCCGCCGGTCACGGCCCACTCGACCAGGGCGCAAGCAGCTTCAGCGGCTTTCCTGGCACAGATCCCAGTCCAGGAGATCTGCAGGGCAGCCACCTGGTTGTCGGTGCATACCTTTACAACCCACTACCCCACTACACGGTCAACCAGCAGGCCCGAGAGGACGCGGCGGTTGGCGTGGCGATCCTCCGATCAATTGCTCCGTGACTCCTACCCTCCTCCGAAGGTAAGCTTGTGATTCACCTAATGTGGAATGGACGTGAACAAGCACTCGAAGAAGAAAAAACGGTTACCTACCTTTTCCTAACTGTTGTTCTTTGAGATGTGTTGTTCACGTCCATTCCACCACCCGCCCTCCTACCCCTCTGTCAGAGTTGCCAGCAAGAAGGAACTGGAGGGGGTTGGGCCAGTGGGGGTATATATGCACGGCGCAGTGGCGCCGCTCAGGCAGGGGCCCCGTCGGCCCGACGGGTACCACTAAGGGAAAAGTTTCCAATGCTTGTGCACGCAACGCACGCACACCTAATGTGGAATGGACATGAACAACACATCTCGAAGAACAACAGTTACAAGAAGGTAGGTAACCGTTTTTCCACTCTTGCTTTGCCTTTCATATAAGCAGTATTTAGAAATTTACCAAAAATTATATTTTCTTACTACTTCATATGGTAAGAATTGTGTAAATTTCAATATACTGCTCCCTCACAACAATAGATCAAACAGACATAATGGGTTGCAAAGGGAGCATTCCCAGTATGATTGTTTCCATAATAACTAAAAACACCAGCTATTGTGAATGTAAATCTTTATCTTAAATTTTAGAAAACTGTAGTTGGTTTATTCTTCCAAAGAAACTCTACATCATTAGGAAATGCTGTACTGTTTCTCATAGAGGGCATTTTCCAGATTTTAACAATAACTTTCCAAGTTATTAGTGAAGTCCCAAATCATCACTTTTTCAATGATTTCTGAAGAAGTACATTTGGATTATGTGTACGTTCTCCAAACATCTTACCAGTATTTCTACATGATTTTCCACTACCATTTTCTTCTGCAGTTTAGGGTTACCTCCCCTTTTAAAAAAAACAAAAAACCCCACTCCCATCCAGTTACAAGGTGGAGTTGTGGGAATTGATTAGGGTAGCAGTTATTTGAGCATAAGATGGTGCCAACCCCTGTCCTTGAAAAATAACAAAGTCCCAAAGTGTACATATTTATATATTGATATTTGAGAATGGCCTGTTTAGCTTGTATGCATATTGGGAGCTGTTGGGTTTCAAGGAAGAGAGGGGAATGATGGTAATTTGCAGGTAGATAATCTAAATTTGAATGGAACTGCTAAATTTTTGTCTGTGCAAGGTCTTTTACTGCTGGGTGTTATCTGCAGCATATTAAGCACCAGAGCAGCACAGATTTGAGTGCTCTAAAAATAATTAATGAACTCTTTCATCTTTACTTGAAAAAGGAATTGCCAGTACCATTTATCTCTAACAGGTGTGTGCTGAGTGTTTTGAGTTTTGAGACTTTCAAATGGCATTCTTTTCTTCCCTTTCCTGTGTTCCCTTAAAAAACAAAATACGAACGCAGGAGGAGATGGGTGGGGAATTTCTAGAACAAAATAAGTGTCCTAAACACAAGACCTGGTAGTAATGAGAGATCTTTAACTACACATATATCAGGTGGAAAGTAATGTGCAAAACACACTGTCCAACAAGTAGTTGGAATGTGTTTGGGACAACATTTTATTTAAGAAGGTGGAAAAAATAACAGGAGGTCAGCTTTGACCTCCTGTTGTTTTTTCCACCTTCTTAAATAAAATGTTTCTGACTAATGGGGAGGAATTGGTTGAGAATCTGAGGGTGGAAGGCTACTTGGGTGAAAGTGATGTCAAAATGATAGTTCATGGTTCTAAGTAAAGGAAGGAGTGAGAGCAGCAGAATAAGGACAACGGACTTCAGAAAAGCAGACTTTGACATGGGTCCCACAGTAAGGAAATCTAAGGAGAAAGGGAGAGATGACAATTTCTGAGAGACAATATTAAAGGCACAATAGCAAACTATACCAATGCAAAGAAAAGACAGGAAGAACATTAAGAGACCAATATAGCTGTAGCTCTTTCATGACCAGAAAATCAAAAAGTGTCAACAAGGACAAATTGGCAAGGATGAGAATAAAAGAATAGTTATAGCATGACAAAATCAGAAAGGCTAAGGCACAAAGAGTTCAACTAGTAAGGGATGTGAATAAGAAGTAAGAAGATGCTCTATAAATACATTAGAGGTAAGGGAAAGGCAAAGGATGGTCTAGGTACATTAGTTAATGGGGAAAGAGACTAATAACGGATGATGCAAAGAAGGTTGAAGTGTTAAATGCCTATTTTGAGTCAGTCTTCACTGAAAAGGTTAACTGTGACCAGATGCTTAACACAATTAATATTAACCAAGGGGAAAGAACATAGGTCAAATTAGGGAAAGAACAGGTTAAAGAATATTTCAATAAATTAATGTATTCAGGACAGCAGCACTTGATGAAATTCACCCTAGAGTACTTAAGGACAATAAGCAATCTAAGAACCATTAGCGATGATTTTTAAGAGCTCATGAAAGATGGGTGAGGTCCCAGAGGATTGGAGAAGGGCAAACATAGTACCTATCTTTAAAGAGAGGGAAAGAGGAGGACCTGGGAAATTATAGACCAGTCAACCTGATACCCATAAGGATACCAGAGCAAATTATTAAACAATCAATTTGTAAGTACCAAGAGGATAATTGGGTGATAATTAATAGACCACATGGATTTGTCAAGAACAAATCATGCCAAACCAACCTAGTTTCCTTCTTTGACAGGGTTACTGGACTACTGGATAAGGGGGAAGCTATAGATATGATAGATGTTGATTTTAGTAAGGCTTTTGATGCAGTCGCACATGACATTCCATAAGCAAACTAGGGAAATGTGATCTAGATGAAATTGCTATAAGATGGGTGTACAACTGCTGAAAAATCATTCTCACAGAATAGTTATCAGTGATTCATTTCAAACTGGGAGGACACTTTAAGTGGGGGTCCCACAGAAAAGTGCCGTTGGTCTGGTACTATTCAGTATTTTCATTAATGACTTCAAGTGCAGAGTGGAGAATACACTTATTAAATTTGTGGATGGCATGAAGCTGGGATGGGTTACAAGCACTTTGGAGGACAGGATTAGAATACAAAATGATCTTAATAAGTTGGAGAGTTGGTCTGAAAGGAACGTGATGAAATTCAGTGATAACAAGTGAAAAGTAGTACACTTAGGAAGGAAAAATCAGATGCACAAGTACAAAATGGGGAATAGCTGGGTAGGCAGTAGTACTGCAGAAAAGGATCCGGGCATTTATAGTGGATCACGAAGAGAATGAGTCGTCAATATGGTGCCGTTGTGAATAAAGCAAATGTCATTCCTGCGGTATATTAACTGGGAGATAATCATTCCTCTCTCCTGAATGCTGGGAGGCCTTAGATGGTGTGTGTATGTCTGTGTGTGTCCATCCAGTATTTGGTACCAAACCATAAGAAAGATGTGGAAAAATTGGAGAGTCCAGAGAAGAGCAACAAAAATAGAGGTTTAGAGAACCTGATATATGAGGAAAGGTTGAAAAAAGTTGGTTATATTTAGTCTAGAGAAGAAGACTGAGGTGGGGACAGGACATAAGTCTTGAAATATGTAAAAGGTCATCATAAAGAGAATGGTGGTCAGTTGTTCACCATGTCTACCAAGGGCAGGACAAGAAGTAATTGGCTTAGCTTGCAGCAAGTGTGCTTTAGGTTAATATCAGGAAAAACATTCTGACTAAAAGATAGTTAAGCTTAACTGTGTACATAAATAGTATACTTGTAGATCTAATTTAATATTTGAACAGGAATTGATTTTTTCAGCTTTTAGTTAATTACTGTTATAAAAGTCCCATATGGAATTCCAAGGGCAACATATGTGATAGGCATGTGTAGGACCCATGGTTCTTGGGGGGTATTGATAACTGTCACAGTGGAGATGTGTGTGCAGCTTTTGAATTTGTTATGACACAGTCTGGTGCCGCTTTGAGTTTGTGGGTGTATGTCATCCAGTGCACTAAATGCCCCAATAACAAATATCTGGGTGAAACCAGACAATCACTACACTCTTGAATTAACTCTTACAGAAAAATAAGACCAAAAAACCTCATCACCCGTGGGTGAATACTTTTCACAAAATGATCACTCTGTATCTGACTTCTCAGTCTTCATCCTCAAAGGAAACCTGTACAACCCACCTTCAAAAGATGAGTCTGGGAACATAAATTAACTGCTAGATACCAAAAATCATGGACTCAATAGCCTCACTGGATTTATGGCTCAATACAACAATCTAGAACCTACTAACCCTCCTTTTTCCTATGATTGCATGAATGTTAACTGCCCATTTCATCTTGAATGGTCTTTTACAGCATTTTAACTCCTTATGCTAAATAGTCTGTTCCATCTTGAATTTACCTGACAGAATGAGTACCTTTCACAGACCTGAAGAAGAGTTCTGTGTAGCGTGAAAACTTCTCTTTCATCAACAGAGATTGGTCCAATAAAAGATATTTCCTTACCCACCTCATTTCTCTAATATCCTGGAAACAACACTGCAATTAATTGTCATAGTATTCATTCCCAAAGTAAATCCAAGAAATATTCTTCCTTCTGTCAAGCAGCAAAGTCCAGTCCTGAGGAGCACTGACAGTCTTAGGGAAGAGAAGTCATGTTTCTTGTATTGAGATTTGCCAGGCATCTGCATGAGCATTGATATATACATTCACCCATATTTTATATGTTGGTTATTTTAACCTTGGCCTTTTTTTTTTTTTTTTTTTTTTGGGCAGAAGTCAGTGCTGTAGTGCCCCAGGAAAGATGGAATATATATAATATACTTTGTTTTAGATGTCCATATTTAAAGAATGCTTCTGCTTCCCACCCTGGAGGCACATAGCTATGAAAATCCCATTGTAATGGATCTGTGGACCTGAGCACAATAAAGAATAGGAAAAATTGTTTGTCCATTTTTTTTTTTCTTTCTTTCTTTCAAGTAATGAGGTCCACAGAACTGGTCTGCCCTGTAGACAAATTGCATCATCCGGAATAAAGATGGAAATTGACATCCCCTTCCCATTCCCTTGCTGTCACTGACCAACTGATCTGATTCTGGCCCTAATTACAATCAGTCTGAAGTACCAGATCTGTGGATCTTATTACTTTAAGAAAAGAAACTTTAAGGTAAGTGCAGATACAGTTTCCCATTGTGGTGTTTTCTTTAATACTTAAGCTGTCCTACCCCCCCCCCCCCCCCCCAGCCTCAACATTTCAGAATGAAAATGTGGCTGATGTATCAGACCACCACCTGACTGAGAAGGAACTCTTGTGTAAACTTTCTTGTTTTTGGAACTGAAGGACCCAGAGCTCTAGGCAGTTACATCCTATCTGGCGTAGAAGATAGGGCCACATAAGGATTTGGCCAGCTCCATCTTCTCCATACTTCCTGCAATAGCTGTTCCAGCGCAACTCCCACATGTGGACAATTTAGTCTGGAGTAAAAGTGACTTCATTCTGGAATAATTACTCATTTCAAAATAGTGTCCACATAGGGGAGTTATTCCAGAGTAATGACTGTCATAGTTATTCTTATTTCCTCCATTTAGATGAGGCCTTGATTGCTGTATTTGTAATTTCAATTTAAACCAGTTCAGTGTTTTAATGTGTAAGGGAGCTTTTCTTGTAAAATTTAAGACTGTCAATGCATTCTCTTACTAACTTAGGATCTGAGCAACTTAAGTACTTGTGTTTGTTTGGAAAGTTTTTTCTGTTCCCCTCAAAAAGAAATGAAGGTTTAGCCCTAACTGTTTCAGGGTTCAGTTTCCTGCCACTCCCCCTCTCCCCAACACAGAGGTAAAATATTTCCTTGAAAAGCAGCAAGAAGCAGATGCTTTAATCTGTAACTTGTAACTCTCTCTTAAATATGAGAGTTTAATTGCTCTTCTTTGTTTTGTGTTTTAACTTAAAATTTCTGTTTTAGTTTACGATGGTATCAACATCCCACTGAAGAAGAATTACGAATTCTTGCAGGGAAGCAACAAAGGGGGAAAAGCAAAAAAGATAGGTAAATGTTTTATTTAATAATCTTAAGCACTTAACATACTGCGTGCAATGACTTATTTGCCACCTGATTTTGCCAAGACATTCTATTCCATGCCAGGCTATAATTTTGTAATATAATGTGTAGGGCATTGCTTGAGTGCAAGATGTGCTGCCATTTGCCCTCTACTTCTATTTTTAACCTACTTGAAATTTATTTTTAATGAACTTTGAAAGTGTTTGGTTCAGTCTTTAGTTTAAAAAAAGCTCAAATGTGAATTATTTTTTAAAAGGAATTCTATCAACACAGCTTTTCCTCATAGTATCAGTCTCAAATTTCTTGTTGCATTTCAACGTCCTGTTTACTTTGTTTGCTGCAACTGTGTACTGAATTTGGAGATTGAGATATTCTCTAGTAATTAAAAGGAAACTCGTTTTGTTACGAGAGCTATTATACCTCTACCCTGATATAACACGAATTCGGATATAACGCGGTAAAGCAGTGCTCCGGGGGCGGGGCTGCGCACTCCGGCGGATCAAAGCAAGTTCGATATAACGCGGTTTCACCTATAACGCGGTAAGATTTTTTTGGCTCCTGAGGACAGGGTTATATCAAGTTAGAGGTGTGTCTTGTAATCATTCACAAACTACATCTGTGGTCTATTCACCAGATGTCAAAGCTGTCTTTCTGTATTATTGCTTAGCTTAACCTTCTGACTTGTGTTGACATTCAACTTGAAAATCTGTTGTTCGCGCAGAAGTTTGAAAATAAAGATTAACAATTTATGCAATGTTTCCTTCAACTTTTACAGCTCTAATGTTTAAACTTCTGTCATCAATAAGTCTTTCTCTCATTTTGTTATAACAAATTAGAGCAAAAATAACTAAATGTATAAACTAGTAATATATCAATATTGATAGGTATTCATATGAATACCGATCAATCATTGATACAGACTTACTAGTAATCTATAAAATTCCTACACCAAAACTTTCAAGGTTTGAGTTAATATTGCTGAACTGTATATCCCACCAATGCAAACCATAAAAAGCAAGACAAGAAGCAGCTAAGTCACGCAATACCCATCTCCTGTCCAATCATTAGTAGTATTTCTCAACCTGAAGTACCTTTTACCATCTACAGCCTGCATATTTCTCTCATTTAGAAGTCGTCATGCAATTTCAGCTCTGACAGGAAATATAATACACCATTATGTGCATATGTACAAGCTTCAGTTTTTTTTTCTATATAAAAATTGCTACTAAATTTAGTAGCAATCAGTAATATAATTCACCTGGTCACACAACTTTTTTGAAACATGGAAAAAACATCTTGCGGTCACCATTTGAAATTTGACACTGTGCCTATCTTATTTCCACACTAATAAAATTAATATACTGTATAACTTATGAAAGTCACACCAACCTTATAATATTCATCAGAACATATGAATATATAACCAATAAATGTGGCTGCATGTATGACTCTGGGTGTAGAACAGTTGTTTAGAGGAGTAGAGAAATGTCTTAAACTTGTTTTTATTTGGTGGTTAACAGGAGAACTGGTGTGGCAGGGATCTACATCATCTGATCAGCTGGATCAGGGGTCTCAAACTCAGTTTACCTTAGGGCCAGTTCCAGTCCTCCAATCCTCCCAGAGGGCCAATAATATCACTCATGCCGCCCAGAACCCACCCTCCAAAACTCTGCCACCCAAAAAAACTCCACCATCCACCTGCCTAAGGCTCTGGGAGGGAGCTTGGGGGGCGGGGGAGGAGGTTTGGCGTTCGGGCTCTGGGAGAGAGTTTGGGTGAAGAAGGGATGAGAGGTTGGGCTCTGGGAGGGAGTTTGGGTGCTGGGTGCAGGCTCTGGGCTGGGGCAGGTGGTGGGGGTGCAGGAGGAAGGGGGAGGGAGTTTGGGGGCAGGAGGGGGTGTGTGGGATGGGGAGTGGGTGCGGGCTCTGGGAGGGAGGGAAGGGGTGTGGGCTCTGGGAGGGAGTTTGGGGGCTGGGGGGTGTGTGGGGACAGGGTGCAGGCTCTGAGAGGGGGTCGGGGGGGGGTGCAGCGCTTACCTGGGGTTCCAAGGCGGGGCGGGCTGGGGCACTCCCCCCTGCAGCTTCCCATTGGCTGCAGGGGCACTCAGGGTGGGGGCAGCACGTGGAGGCACAGCCCCATCTGGGGCTGCAGGGAGGGGCTGGCAGACACGTGGAGCGAGCAGGGAGACACTGCTCAGCTCCGCTGTGCTGCTGGGACCCCGGGCCATTGTAAATCGCCTGGGGGTGGGGAAGCGCCCGGTGGCAGCAGGTAGGGCCAAGGGAGAGACCCGGCCCCAAAACTGCTGGAGCCCCGCGGGCCACATTGAGGAGGTTCGTAGGCCGTAGATGGCCCGTGGGCCGTGAGTTTGAGATCCCTGAGCTGGATTGTACTTGCCAACTATTGCAGCATAACAGGCTGTGGTACTGTAAGGGAGGGGTATGTCTACGTTGCGGGGAAAAAATAAAACCCAGGGCAGCGAGTCTCAGAGCCTGGGTCTATAGACTCAAGCTTGTGTTATGGCGCTAAAAATAGCAGGGCAGACATTCCCACTGAGGCTCGGAGGGCCAGCCTGAACTCCAGCTTGAGCAGGAACATCTACACTGCTGTTTTTAGCGCTGTAGACCTGGGCTCTGAGATTTGCTGCTGCAAGGTTTTGTTTGCAGTGTAGACATACCCTCTCAGGCTTCAAGATTGCAGAGAGCTATGGTCCCAGTCAGTGTTTATTAATATCTGAACAAAATACATACAGACTGTTGAAACAAAATGTTTCCTCTTAATGAGCTAGAGCCCCTCATTATGTCCTGTGCTGCTGATCCACCCTCTCTTCCAACAACACCAGTTATCTTCAAAGCTGGATAACTGATAATTAATTCCAGTAAATATTTCTCAGCAACTTACAAACTTCAGCTGATGACAAGTGGTATTCTCTCCGCGTGAGTTTAACATTGCTTTCTGTCAGTCTCCAGCTGAGATGCCTGAGTCTCAGCTTCAAAGCCTCAGATTGACATTCCTTGGTAATTTAGACGCACAAGTACAATCAACAGTATTTCAAACTTTGACATGGTAAAGCTAATAAATACATTCGTCTCAGTTATTATCTTGATGTGTGTAGAATTTAACTCAAATTACATTTTTATATATAAAAACTGCAAATATGAAAAATATTCAGCATGTAACAACTTTTAAAGAGCTTACTATGGAAATCAAGGTAATGTTATACTAGTGAATAGATTTTTGATTAGTTGTGTGCATGGCTTTTACAGAAAATATAACGGTCATATTGAAAATAAACCCCTAACCATTCCTAAGGATATTGATCTTCATCTGGAAACAAAGTCAGTTACTGAAGTGGACACTTTAGGTAAGATAAATTTTTGTAATTGGTTGAATGTTATCCCAAATATATTCTGTGATTACAATATGTTCTTTTCCATCAAGTACATATTATTTGTGATATATACTGGAATATTTTTATGGCTAATGAGAGTAAAAACACAACTCCTTACAAAGAAGGAAATTAGCTGAAAAGCAAGAAGCAAAACTCTTCTCTTGTTCTTTGCTTGATATCTTAATATCTGCATTAAAGAGAAGAATGGATGAGAGAAATCCAGCATAGCAGATATATATTGCTACAACAGACATCTCTAGCAATGTAAGAGGACACTGGAAAGGATCAGATCATACACCGTGTACTTGAAAACGTGACAATATATGGTCGTATGCTAGTGTAGGAAGATGAGATGATTGGTGGATGTGGAAAATAAACTTTCTTTACAGATAAAAACACTAGAAGTACATGGGCACTGTGGTGATGGGGAAACCTAAACATCTCCGATAGATATCTGACATCCTAAAGTAAAATATTTAGAAACCACAAGGAGATGCTAGAGAAACAAGCAGATGCAAATAACTTAAGTTCCTGGGATGGAGGTTGTGTCCGTAAAATAACAGGACCATGACACATAGCTATTATTAATAGGGATATGTTGTGTTGAGAAGGAGAACCCCCACAGAGCTTAAGTTGGCCATTACAATGATTAAAATGTTTAATCAAAAACAGAAAGACACAATGTTTGAAACTAGCTTGTGAGCAAGGAAAGAATTTACAAATGTCAATAAGTACAAAATAAGATGACTATTACTCTAAAGAGCCTTCCTGACAGCAAAGCAAAGCTCTGCTAGAAAAAGATGATTAGCAGACCTTAGACTGTATCATTTAAAAAAAGGATTAAGTTATAATGCATTGAAATAACAACAACCAATTTAGTTGTTTTGATTACAGTTAAATTAAAACAAGTGCTTTGCCAGAAGCCTTTGACTTAGTCTCTGAAGTTGTAAGGTGTGAAAAGGTTGGGAAGGTTTAGTGTGCATTTCTTACATTTTAGAATTAGGAGCTTCACTTTGATGCAGTTGCTAAAGTTGACAGGAGAGAAGTTTTCTCCGTGCAAACCACCTAATATGCAGGAGGCATGGCATACCAGTGGTTTCTAGCCAACAGAGACCATCAAAATCCTGAAGAAGAAAAATCTTTGGATTTTTAGAAGCGGGGGGGGGGGGGGGGGGGGGCAATTCCACACAAAATGTTAAGCATACATTACAGGTTAAGCACTCAGATGACAAAATTTAATGTAGATAGAACTCAAACTATTTGGCACTTTGTCTTGCATTGCAGCTGGAAATAAATTGCAAGTCATCTCATATTTTGGAATTTAAGTGCAGGACTCTCCTTTCAAAAAGCATCACCAAGCAGTGCATAAAACCTGAATACTAAATAATACTTCATAATATTTGAACTTTCTGCATTAGATGAGGTCTTTGAATGGAATTCATGTGTTAACCCTGTGTACTTTGTGTTACAATAATCTGGTCCAGAAGTGAAAAAGGCCTGGATAAATTACCAAGTACCAAAGAGCAAAAGCACTGTTTTGCTGCTGCTGCTACTTGAATATCTTAGATTTGCCTGGACATCAAGAAGCAGCAGTTGTAAAGACTTTAAATATATTTTCTTTTAATCATGTGGTTCCTCTTTCATTTTGTCATTGCTTGCCTGAAAAAATTTCACTTATGCTTTTGGTTCCTGAAAACCTTTATTTTTCAGCATTGCATTATTTTCCTGAATATCAGTGGTTGGTGGATTTCACAGTTGCAGCTACAGTGGTGTACTTGGTAACTGAAGCCTACTACAGTTTGATGAAGCCCTCACAGGAAATGAATATCAGCATTGTCTGGTGTCTGCTTGTTTTGGCTTTTGCCATGTATCCTTTGCTGTGTTCCTAAAACATTGTATTTATTATTTTTCAAATGATAACTTGTATCACCATCTGCAAATTACAGGGGAATAGTGGATTGTTTATTGCAGAATTAACATTTGGAAAAGGATCCTGGATGTCAGTGACATTATCTGTCTAGCTATGCATTCTGCATTCAATAGTTTTAGTCTTAATACCAGATTGTGTTCCTGAGTGCGTGAATTTTACTTCATTTTTTTTCTATAAAAGGGAAATGTTAATGCTGATTTGTAAGCCTGCAATATCAGCCTCATCACAATGTTGTAGTATTTCTGAACTAACTTTGTTTTGCTGAACTATACAATCAAGAAGAAAAGATACAAAAATGTTTAAAAGGTAGCAGCAAAAATCTTTAATATGAGCAGTAAAGTACAGTACAGAACAATATGTCCAGCTGCCATATAAACAAGTCTACTAATTGTTGCTGGAGGCAGATTTGAAGGAGAATGTAATGATGAGAATAGGAGGAGACACGGAGTCATTTGAGAGGTAATGGCTTAGGAAATGAGAAGGGGTGTAGACAGATGAGAGAAGAGAAGTGGGGGTGGTATTGTACAGAACCTCAAAGATAAAGAATTGAACATAATGTAGAAGTATAGTGAAAACTATGCAGCGGCATATAACATCAGAACAGCTAGAGAGGCAGCTAACTGTTTGGATATGCTGGAGCAGGTGGATGTAAGAGACAGGAATGCATGAGGTAGGTAGTTGCAATAGTTAGTGAGAAATGACCAGGTTTTTACTTTTAGGGAATGGAGAGGAAACAGTTGACTGAGATGGGAGGTGATGAAGCACCTTGCTTGCATGAGAGCCTGATTGTGAAGGGAGCAGAGCCAGAGGTGAGTTAGGCGGCAGACTGAATGACTTCCTTGCTGTTCCAATATCTACTAGCCAGATATTGAAAGCTGCTATGGTAGGATTAATACCAGATGGATACTCCACGGGAGTTCCTGTTGTGACCCATCCTTTGTATCCGTGCCAGCTAGTAGGTGTCAAGTAAAACTTTGGAGCCCTGTTAATGAGCTGGCACAACCTTTGCATCTGTATCTCCATTAATTTTCTTTTCTTTTCTGTATATGTTCTGCTCATCTATATCTGTTAATATAATGTATGCCTTGATTGTACTGATAAGGTACCCAATATAGCCTGAAAAGCAGATGAGATCCAGAAAATGTATGCAGTCAGTTACTAGTCGGATTGTCATCCTTGGAGGAATTTGTTTTGTTAGCATGGTACTTGAAAAGCAGGGATTCAATTAATGTAAAGGTGATGTAATCTCATTTTGTTGTACCCTAAAATATCAATATTTGACTTATCCAATTTAGGTCTAATGCATATTTATGCAGGTTTTAAAATAGGCAAAATTACCTTGCTTGTTTCTTGGCAACATGTGCTCTAGAAATATGAAACCAGTTCCCTGTTTTTTTAGGGAAGGAAGAAGAGGGGAAACTAGTTGTATATACCTTACCTCAACTGGGAGAGCAGAGGTGAGGAAGAATAATGACCTTTGGGCAGGTGGTTAAATCACATTATGAAAGAATGGAAAGTGACAGCAGTCCACTTCAAAGACACTGGCTTTCACACTGTTCAAGGCATGGTGCCGTCTTACTAGAAAGTAACTGGAAAGTAGTGTCTAGTCATCATGCAACTTAAATGATGCTGTAGCTAGGATATTAAGTCTTTACTTTGTTTGATTTTATAAATGATTTGGATGTAAATCTTAATATAACTGTTATTTATATTAATGATACAGTTTAAAGTATACAGAAGATACCTATCCCAGGCTGTAGGTGCCCTGAGTGGTTTTTTTTTTTTTTTTTTAGTAATCCGTGATAGAAAATAGAGAAAAAATAACATCACTACACATGTAACCCAACCCTTCTCCAGCGAAGGTAACACAACTAATCATGTCCCTAACTCTTCATGGACCTCTTTGCTCCATAGACCTCATCCTTCTCAGTACCTCAACCAAAAACACAGGTTTTACAGCACCCCCCTAAGGCTTGTTATATGTGAGCTATTGTAAGTTGAAGGGGAGAGTGGATTTCAAAACTTGAGCTTTCACATAGAATGTCCTGTCACAAGCTCCCCTTCTTTCAAAGGGAGCACCAGCTCATACTTTTCTGTTGACCATAATTGTGGAAGTATTGTGTGGTCTGCCTATCCCCTCCTGCCTTCCCCATTTAGGGCCTTATAGGTCAAAATCAACACCTTAAACTGTATCTGGAAGCCAATGTAGTTAGTGTAAAAAAAGTTTCAGGTGCTTGGGCAAAGATACACCCCTTAACATGTGGGTGGCTGCATTCTGGACTAGCTTCATTTTTCCATATAGTTTTAAGGAGTAGCCTATGTATGTATATTGGAGAAGTCATAGGTGACAGAGGTGTGGATTATGATGGCATTTGAGATAAGTGGTTGCAACTTTCTGTTCAGATGCAGGTGGTAAAACATAGACCTGGTTGCAGCTTCCATTCCATCCATGAACAAGTGTAAAGCCAACAAAACCCCCAAGTTGCATTTATGGGAAACAAATGATGGACATGCATATTTTCAGTCTCAAAGGTGCACACAACTATTACTGTAGCTGCTGGATATTTACCCCAACGTTTCTCAGTTTTATTTGGATTGAGCCTCAGACTCATCCAAGCACTGAAAGAGGTGCTCTAATTGCACTCCAGATTGGATGAGATGGAAATGAAGAGCTGGCATCATCAGCATATTGAGCGCCTTGGCCCAAATTTCCTCAGTAGGCTTCCTAAAAGACCTCAAACACTGAACAAGAGGTGTGGCGTAGAAGAAACTTTCCAGAACCTGTAAAAGCAGGAAAGAGTCCTGTGGCACCTTATAGACTAACAGACGTATTGGAGCATGAGCTTTCGTGAGTGAATACCCACTTCATCGGATGCATTGACAAAGTGGGTATTCACCCACGAAAGCTCATGCTCCAATACGTCTGTTAGTCTATAAGGTGCCACAGGACTCTTTGCTGCTTTTACAGATCCAGACTCACACGGCTACCCCTCTGATACTTTCCAGGACCTGTACATTAAAGCTCATGAGGCAAAAGAGCTATTACCCTCTGGGTTCTCTTTAAGAGGAAAGAGTGAAACCAGTAACAGGCAGCACCTTCCAGTCCCATGAAGATCTGCAAGTGATTTGATAACTTCAGGGTTAGTGGAATTGAAGGTGATGATAAATCTAATATCAGCATGGACACCTGGTCTTTATCCACTTCCCAGAGGAGATCATTGGTCCTTCTGATCATACTCTGTGCCATACCCAAATCAAGATTGACACAAGTCAAAGTCCAAGGAATCAAGATACTGTGAGTTGACGCATCTTCTACAAACTTAAGCAAGAAGATTATACGTGACTGGGAAGATAATGTTAATTTTTTTAAAGTATAAACTGCACATGTGCTTCCCAAAAAGGGAATGAGCATGTCCACTAGTAAAGGACTCAATACTTCCCCCACTGGCTTCCAGAGAATGCTGGCCATTTGCCCCTTCCCATCCACGGATGCAGATAAGTGGTCCAAAGGTGTTACCAGAAAAGTATCATGAAATTCCCTTGCGTTGGGAGAGATTGTCATTTCCAATAGAATGGAGACCGCTATTAGTCTGTCGGGGTGGACCACCAAAATGGATCACTTGCCCTGACAAGAGCAGTGAACCCCAATCTCATTTGCTCTATGGAATAGCTGTAATATCTAGCCCTTCAATGGCTAATCTTAACAACAACAACAAAAACAACAAAAAATCAGATCCCTACTTGAGCCTAAGGGTGAGCCACCTAAACCAATCCCATTGTCACAGCGATGGATATAAAATCCTCAGCCAACTCGGAAGACCCACCTATATCATTAGTCACTGAGCATCTAGAGGCTCCCTTGCTGAAGTAGTGAAGAACTTCATCCTCTCAGGGAATTTGCAGTGCTAGGATAGTTGGACTACACCATTAGTCCAACATAAACTTACCTCAGCTCTCATACTAAATAGTATGTCTATCAGCTCTAGCTCTAGAGTAGTAGAATCCCTAGATTTTTAGGTGGGATGTGAAAAGCAGAGCTGCACAACCTCCTCAACTATCCACCTTCAGATCATGATGCACTGACTAGCCAGCAGAAGCTAGCTGTGTCAGAATTGGCCAGCGTTTGTCATCTAGCCGAGTTTGTTATACATGAAAGGCTCTGTGTTCTTCTTAAAATACTATGTTTTTTCAATGCTTAGCCACTAACTTAGCATTCTTTGTTTCATATTATTGAATGCAGTGTTTATCTTTCATTATATCCGCCCAAGTAATAAAAAGCAAAACAAATGGCACTAAGATTAGATATTTCAATCTAGATTTCTAGGAGATTTAAATCTTCTCCTACCTTGTTTTCCTTTACTCACAAACAAAGGGACCAAGGATTTAAAGGCCTTGTAATTAAGTTCCATTTCTACAAACTTCCGTAGCTCTCAGCATCTGACAGAATTGCCACCCTCTTGGGTTGTCTACGGTGGTCACTGAAGGAATGCTGCTGGACACCAGCATATAAGAACGGCCATTCTGGGTCAGACCAATGGTCCATCTAAACCACTGTCCTGTCTCTGACAGCAGCCAGTGCCAATTGCTTCAGAGGGAATGAACAGAAAAGAGCAATTTTGAGTGATCCATCCCTTGCTGTCCAATCCCAGCTTCTGCTAGTTAGAGGTTTAGGGACACTTAAACACCTCTGAGGCAGAGTAAAAAGGCTATTGAAAGTGATCACCATCCTGTGCTGGACCCTGAACAGAGTTCACCAAATAATATCTCACCCCCCGATTGACCCAGAAACCCACCCTGTTGAAAGCCTTCTTAAAGCTATGAGTCTAATTCCTGATGAAATCCACATTTAAAAAAAAAAAAGTCTCTGGCCAGGATAAAGTCATCCTCATAATTCTTTTACTATCCTCCCCATTACATTGTCACGCTGAATCCCACTTGACCCTACATCAAAATTTAGGGAAATACGACCCATCCTAATGCTCTCGCTTTTTCCTGATCAGATATCCAGACCCAGTGAAAAAGCACCCTCATCACACTGGGAGATATTGTTGCCAGCAATAACTCAGTGCCATGCTGCTCAACTATTTAAAAAAAAAAAAGTAACCTAACCAGGCAAGAAAGCCAAATTCTATTCCCTCTCTGATCACGTGAGATGTTGTTTTAAAATATTGTGATAAGCTTTCAAAAGAGAATATGTGGTGGAAATAATTATACCACAGTTGCATGAAACTCCAAGACGAAGATGAAGTTTTAAAATATTTAATATATGGTTGTCGTCTTATATCAGATTCCTAAGGTGATAATATTCTGCTTATAAGCCACATTGTTATATACAAGCAAGCTGTGCTTTAGGAAGATTGTAAATTGTAAAACAAAACTGCTGACTCTACGGGGTTTGGTTTGTAGTGGGTATGGTATTGAAATTTTTTTAGTTTAGCTATACTTTCCCCCTTATCTAGTTTTTTTATACCATACATCTACATGTGATCATATCATCTTAACATACTGCAATACACTCTTTAAGGAAATGTTGTTTTGATTAATAAGAAAATTATGTTCCATGAATATTTTTAGTGCAATAAGAAGTCTCTACACATTCTAATGTAATGTAGAAAACCGCATATGACTGGAGTCCATTAAATGGAGCTCCTGTGTGCACTGTAAAAAATTATACATCTACAGTCAACCATTACAGTTGAGGAGTAGACTATATACAGTACTCTACCTATTCTCTTCCTTTTTAAAAGATCTTCGCATGTGCATGGCTCTGCTTATCTTCAGTTTGCTTTCAGAAAGAGAATCTGGAAAAGTCTTTTTATTTGGACTAGTGGATAGAAAAAATGTAAAATTGCTGATTGCTTTCTGTAATAATTTTATAGATGGTCCTAAATTATCATTTGCTCACTTCTTTTTAGTGGTTGTGTATTGGCTATAAAGTAAACATCCACAAACTCTGAAGGAGTAAGACCAGATAGGATAGCATTGAAGTAGATATTCATCCAACATACATAAAGCTATACTCTGGATTTAACAAAATGTGAGCAGATAGAGTTGTTCAGCATTAGATAGTTGCACACGTTAACACTTTGTGCATGGTCTTGCGTATTCATCAGTTTCTTATAACATGGATTTTGATTTTTGGTTTCAGGTAGTATCTCACTTAAGATTAGAAAATGTTTAATGTTGTAGTCTAAGAGAAGAAAAAAGTCATGAAGTTCTAAGTTAAGGTAAAACTTTTTTAAAACAAAAGCAAATCCTGTATGGGATCGGGGGAAACAGTTTAAATATTGGAAATAATAGAAACAACATTAAGGTTACTTGGGGTGGTATTTTACCTTTGACCTACCATTGAACATGTATTCCATCATGTATGGCATGCCTATGTGTGCAAAGTATTTTCAAGTGTCCCTCTTAAGCCAATATGTCCAGCAGTTTATCCATCCATCTTGATATATAGAAGCATGTTAAATCCCATCTATTCTGGTAGCTTGTATATACACCTTAAGAAATCTGCAGCAGCTTGCAGACATAGAAATATGGCCACTGTAGTTTATGTAGCATGGTAAATATCTAGTGCACAAGGGTATTACAAGTATTAATGTCTGTAGCTACAGGAAACCTGACCCCTGGAGATAGTAAAGGTAACTGGTTTATATGATGTAAGGCAGCAGTTCACAAACTATAGGGTGGGCGTCCCAAGGGAGGTGTGAGCTGTGTGCTGCTTTTTTATTTTATTTTATTTTAATTTTAAAGAGCTCCGTGTCTCAGCCTTGGGTGGCTAGGGCTCATGCAGAAGGGCCGTAAACACCTGGAAGGTGAGGATAAAGGGGACGGCCATAGCCCGGCGGCTCAGGCTTTCCTTCCTCCATCAACCTCCCCAATCCCTCACCAGGAGGCAGCTCTCACTTAGGCTCTCTTCTTCCTCCTCCGCCCCACCCCCATACTCCCACTGGGAGGCTCCCCCTTCCCCAATCCCTCACCTGGAGGTGGTGGGGCTCTGGCTGTCAGCCGTGGGGTGGCAGCAGCAGCACAGAAGTAAGGGTGCCAATGGGGCACTAAGTGACTAATATCACTTTTCACATTGCCACCCTTACTTCTGTGATGCTGCTGGTGTGGTGCTGCCTTCGGAGCTGGGTAGCAGCATATGTACTTGTAGGGATGTAAATGACGACAGACACAGAGAAGTGGGGCCAATTCACATAAGTTTGAGAATCACTGATAAGGGAACTATGTTGAAAAGAAAAAACGAGGAGTCCTTGTGGCACCTTAGAGACTAACAAATGTATTTGGGCATAAGCTTTCATGGGATAAAACCCACTTCATCAGATGCATGGAGTGGGTTTTAGCCCATGAAAGTTTATGCCCAAATAAATTTGTTAGTCTCTAATGGTACTTCTACACTACCCGCTGGATCTGCGGGTAGTGATCGATCTATCAGGGATAGTTTTATCGCGTCTCTAGTGTAGACGCGATAGTTCGCTCTGCCGTCGATTCCTGTAGCAAGAGGCGGAAGCGGAGTCGACGGGAGAGCAACGGCAGTCGACCCCGCGCAGTGAGGACATGAGGTAAGTCCACCGAAGATATGTCAACTTCAGCTACACTAGCCTTGTAGCTGAAGTTGCGTATCTTAGGTCCATTTCTCCCCTCCCCCCAGTGTAGACCAGGCCTAAGGTGCCACAGGGACTCCTCATTGTTTTTGCTGATACAGACTAACACGGCTACCACTCTGAAATATGTTGAGAAGGTGGGTTGAGTTTTGTGTAGGTGTTTGGTGTGCAAATGAATTCTAAGACAAGAAAGCAACACCAGCATCTTGCCTCTAACTAGGATGGATTTGGAGAGCGGTGTATATATCATATATGATTGTACATATATCGGGTAGACATATTTTAGTGAGGGCTCACTGTCACTGCTGAAGACGTAGTGTTCAAGAGTAAGGCTGTCTCTTAATTTTGGATGGACAGTGAATGGATGGTGTGGGATCAGAAACAGTTTTTACCTTAACTCAGTGTTTCTCAACCTATTTACTTTTGTGGGTCGCATATGCAGCTTCCTGGTGTCATGTGGGCAGCATCCTCAATACATATATACTACCTGGGCGGCTATGAGGATGTCACATGGCCCGCAGCTATGTGCTGATTGGGCCGTAGGCGGCCTGCAGGTCGCAGGTTGAGAACTGTGGTCTTAACTCTCTTTTTTTGTGTTTGTGTTTGTTTAATGTATCCCTTATCTCAGGTGCAGCAAGCTGGGGCTCGATGAGGTTGGGATCTGCGTGGCTCAGCAGGGTGGTCCAGGTGCAGGGGGAATGTGGGGGTTCTGAGTGCGGGGGATATGAAGCTCTGTGGGAGGGTCTGGGAATGAGCGGGTCTGGATGCACCGGGGTTGGGCGAATGGGGGAGCTGCTCCCTGTACAGAGATCCCTCCCCCTTCAGCTGAGGAGCGATGGGGAGAGTTTGCAGAGCTTCCTGCAGCGGGGGGAGAAATCTGGAGGTAGGTCCGACCCAGTCCCGGATGCCGTGCAGGGGAAGAGGAAGTCCTGTCCTCCCCAGCCCAGCCAGGACTAGCTGCTGAGCCCAGCGCAGAGTAGGAGCCACCAGTCCCGCACCCGGCCCTACAGTGATATATCTCTCTGCCGGCTGCCAGGGCAAAACATACTGCTGGGGAAGGTTGAATGACTACTTTTGTCGCTTCCCTTTGCTTCCCCGTCAGTCATTTTTCTGCAAGGAAGCAAAGAAATCTGCGGGGACATAAATTCTGTGCATGTGTAGTCCCCCAGGAGCAAGGCTTTGTAATAGAAGCATGCAACCTTACATAAATTAGTGTGTGTGAGAGACCTTAGAGCTCTCTGAGGTTCACCATGAATGGATAGAATAACTTAGTTAACCACCTGTTCATACCCCAAATTGTTAGCTGTTGGACCTTCCTGCTGCTATATTAAATCAAATTAGAGTATATTGTAATGTATACAACAGGTATAGGTTAACTTCCAGAGCTCACTGGTCTCCCACTTCTCCCTCCACTTCCCCATATGGACATTGTTACATGTAAATACCAACTACTGACCAAGTGAAAAGATTTATTCACATAGATAAATAGCTAAGATTTCTACAAAAATACTTGTATAGATAAAGTCAAATTTTAGTGGACATTTAGGTTTCTTCTCTTGTAATTAGCGTATTTATATGTGGGACTTCGTTGCCAAAAATAGCATTAGTGAATTAAAGTAATAACACATCTTGCCCCAGAAAGGATTTTTAAGACCTCATATTTTCTTGGTTCCACGAGTTTGAAAGTTTGCACTGTAAGACAAAATGAATTAGCACTTACAGCAGGTGGTCTGCATTGACTGCTACTATGGGTTAAGAGAAGGGGAAAAAACCCATTAGAGGAGGAAAAATGATTGTTTGCATCAGTACTTTTCTGTGTCTGCATTTATGAAAATCTATTTATAAGATCCTCTTCATTAGAGTGCAATTTGCAGAATGAGGCTAGTGAAATTAATAATGTAGAAGAAAAAACAGCTCTAATTTTTACATGAAAACCCTGACTCTGTGGCCTTCCGTCTTAGACTAACGCTCCACAAATGAAATTGAAGTTGTTAAATTCTGTAATCCCAATAATAGCAAATATCTAAACTTTTACAGTTAGCCAAACTTCTTCTTTTGAATGAATTTTCAAGTTCTTGATTGATTCTAAATTCTGGTTTTGTTAAAATGAATAGTAATTTTTAAAAAAATCCCACAAATGTATGTATTGGGTGTTGTCTGATGTTTTGTGGCAAGAAGAAATAATGAGTAAACCATACTGGGCACCTAGAACTGGGTGTTGCTGCTTCATTTAATAACTGTATTCACTAAGTGGGGTGGGGCTGTAGGTTCCCACATCAGCACCACCACTGCTTTCTGCATCTGGAGGGTGCGTGGCCAGATTGCAGCAGTGATCCCTGCTTGCCAACAGGGCCCATGGGGGGGCCTCTGGCAGCCAGGATATAGTATAGTTCCATTCCAGTTTACATGAGGGGCCAGTGCAAGCACAGAATGGCCCCATGACCAGGGAGCACACCATCAATTGTTCAAATAACTCTGGCCCAAAGAGTTAAGTTGTCAGGTTTTATAAATATGCCCACAAAATTGATATTCTGAAGTGCATAAAATCAGCAAAAGGCAACATGGCCAATAAGGGGTTAATTCCAGAACAGCTTATTTTGTTTTAATAACAGATGCTTTTTTCCCTGTTTTGATGTTATATTTTACTATGGATGAAAGATGCCAACAGAATCCTATGGAAATTGGAGGTGATGACTGATCTGAAAGCTTTCCTGTTATTTGTTATAGGAGTTGTGATTCAGTGCAACAAGCAAATAGTAACTTTTTATATATTGGTGGAATAGATATATAGTATAAAGTTCTGAACAGAAAACCATTCCATGTGTATTTTTGGTTTCTCAACAGGAACTTAGTCTTGAATGAACAATACATTTCAAGAGTTTAAAGTATGACAAACATCCCCAGTAAGTTATCACACAGTTGGCAACCGATATTAAGAGTTGCAGTACAGGAAGATCTTTTATTGCCTCTTAGCCGAACAGAAAAATGAAGCTTTTAATCTCCAGATAGACTGAGGAAGATTCAATGACAGACTTGGCGGCAGCAGTCAGAAGGCCTGCTGTACCACCTGGCCCGTATCACACTAGCATTTAATATGTTTGAGAGGATGCAGGATTCATTGTAAGCAGTAACATTTTTATCTCTGTCAAAACTCAATATGTTTTGAGTAGTATGTTTTTGTTACTGTATTGTTTTCAAATCTTGGCATACAACTGGTTGTAGGTTAGGATAATCTGTTACTTGTAGAGTGATGAATTTCATGATTCTGAAGACTGCTGTTCATACTGCCTTGTAAAAAAAAAAAAAGAAAAAGAAAAACCCAAGGCTAGGTACTTGCTGACAATTTAGAGGTAGCAATTTAGAGTCAACATACTTACAGATCCTACAAACTTAAAACTGAATCCCTAGCAATGGGCTGGGGCAGTGGCACAAGAGAGGGAGAAAATTGGGGAAATGATCTTTCAGCAATAGCATCTATTGGGACAGTAAAAAGAACAGGAGTACTTGTGGCATCTTAGGCCTTGTCTACACTACGAGAATAGTTCGATTTTACTTACATCGAATTTTTGTAATCGATATTGCAAAGTCGAACGTGTGTGTCCACACTAAGGACAGTAATTCGACTTTGTGCGTCCACACTAATGGTGAAAGCGTCGACATTCGAAGCGGTGCACTGTGGTCAGCTATCCCACAGTTCCCGCAGTCCCCTCTGCCCATTGGAATTCTGGGTGTAGCCAGCAATGCCTTCTGGGTAACAAAATGTGTCGAGGGTGCTTTTGGGTAACTGTCGTCATCCGTCCATCACTCCCGCCCTCCCTCCCTGAAAGCGCCGGCGGGAAATCAGTTCGCGCACTTTTCCAGTCATTGACAGCGCGGACGCCACAGAACTGCGAGCATGGAGCACGCTGCGACCATCGCTGCAGTTGTGGCCGCTCTCAACGCCTCGCAGCTTATCATACAGGTTTCCCTGAGGCAGATGCAGAAAAGTCAGGCGAGGAGGCTACGGCACCGCGGTGATGTCCTGAAGTCTGAGAGTAGCACGGACCTGTCAGAAAGCAGGGGACCCAGCGCCGAGGACATCGCGGTGGCAATGGGTCATGTTGATGCCGTGGAACGGCGATTCTAGGCATGGGAAACAAGCACTGAGTGGTGGGACCGCATAGTGCTGCAGGTCTGGGATGAATCCCAGTTGCTGCGAAACTTTCGCATGCGGAAGGGAACTTTCCTTGAACTTTGTGAGTTGCTGTCCCCTGCCCTGAAGCGCAGTGACAACCGGTTGCGAGCTGCACTGAGTGTACAGAAGCGAGTGGCCATAGCCCTCTGGAAGCTTGCAACGCCAGACAGCTACCGGTCAGTCGCGAACCAGTTTGGGGTGGGCAAATCTACCGTGGGGGTTGTTGTGATACAAGTAGCCAAGGCAATCGTTGATGTACTGCTGCCAAAGGTAGTGACCCTGGGAAACGTGGAGGCGATCATAGATGGCTTCGCAGCGATGGGATTCCCAAACTGCGGTGGGGCCATAGATGGAACTCTCATCCCTATCCTGGCACCGGACCACCAGGCCACCCAGTACATTAACCGAAAGGGCTACTTTTCCATGGTGCTGCAAGCACTGGTGGACCACAGGGGACGTTTTACCAACATCTAGGTGGGATGGCCGGGCAAGGTTCATGACGCTCGTGTTTTCAGGAACTCTGGTCTGTTTAGACGGCTGCAACAAGATATTTACTTCCCGGACCACAAAATAACTGTTGGGGATGTGGAGATGCCTATAGTCATCCTCGGGGACCCAGCCTACCCGCTAATGCCCTGGCTCATGAAGCCCTATACTGGCGCCCTGGACACTGAAAAAGAACTCTTCAACTACCGGCTGAGCAAGTGCAGAATGGTGGTGGAGTGTGCTTTTGGCCGTCTCAAGGGGAGATGGAGAAGCTTACTGACTCGCTGTGATCTCAGCGAAACCAATATCCCCGTTGTTATAGCAGCTTGCTGTGTGCTCCACAATCTCTGTGAGAGCAAGGGGGAGACCTTTATGGCGGGGTGGGAGGTTGAGGAAAATAGCCTGGCTGCTGATTACTCACAGCCGGGCGATTAGAAGAGACCAGCGGGAAGCGCTGTGCATCCGGGAGGCTTTGAAAGCAAAGTTCCTGAGTGAGCAGGGTAACCTGTGACTTTAAAGTTTGTGTACTGAGAAGCTAAACCTGCCCCCGTTTCTTTACCCAGTTAATGTTGACTATCCTATCCAGTTACATACCCCCTTCACCCCCCTTCCAACACACGTTTCGAAATAAAAATAGTTCAACTTTGTTAAAGCACACCGTTTTCTTTAATACTGTTTTCGCGGGAATTTTTTAAAACTGGGACGCAGACTGTGGTGCGGAGCGGGTGTAGTGTAGTGACGCGAATGCAGCTTCTAAACTCAAGGATTGACAGGCTCCGCTGCGGTGGGATGGTTGTTTCAACGGAGCCTGTCACCCCTCCTGATCGGGACTGTGTGTATGGAGGGGTCTATGTGACTTTGTGGCAGGGGGAGGACGGTTACAGATCCCCTGCTGTGTGGCTCTGTGATCCTGCCTAAGGACCGCCGCTTAAGATCTGTAACTGCCCTCCCCTGCCACAAAGTCACAGAGCAACCCACCCCCCACCACATAACATGAAAACAACCTCCCAGACTAACCAGGGTAACTAGTCACTGCATCACTGCACTGTGTATGTGCCCTGCTGCTGTGCCTGCCACCGACTATGTACCCTGCCAAAGGTGACTGTCCTGTCCAATTACCAACCCCCTTTCCCATCCTCCTCCAAAAGAACATGATTGAAACAGTAGTTTACAGAAACGTATTTTTTATTATCAACTACACATGGCATTGGGAGGTGAAACTTGGACGGGGGCTTGTGTCAGGCGGGAAGGAAAGAACTTTTCAAATTTTGGGAAATGAGAGCCTTCTGCTACTAGAGCTCTCTGCAGGGGTGGAGTGAGACTTAGCAGGGACTCTGCCGCCTCTCCTTCTTTGCACTTTGGGTGAGGTGGGTATGGGACTTGGTGGCAGGGGAGGGCGGTTAGAGATGGACTGCAGCGGGGCTCTGTCCTCCTGCCTCCGTTCCTGCAGAACATCCACAAGGCGCCGGAGCGTGTCCGTTTGCTCCCTCAGTAGTCCAAGCAGCGTTTGAGTCGCCTGCTGGTCTTCCTGCCGCCACCTCTCCTCCCGATCCATGTTTGCTTGGTGCATTCGGGTCAAGTTCTCCCGCCACTGGGTCTGCTGTGCTGCCTGGGCTTGGGAACAGGCCATAAGCTCAGAGAACATGTCCTCCCGTGTCCTCCTCTTCCTACGCCTAATCCGCGCTAGCCTCTGGGAGTGTGATTCCAGGCTAGGTTGTGAGACAGTCACAGATGGGGCTGTGGAAATGGGGAAAAGGGAGTGAATTCCTCAGAAAGAAAAATGTAGTTGTGAACAAAGAACATAGTCTTTCTCTGTGAACAAGACCATGCACAGCACCTATCACATGCGCACTCAGCACAAGGTCGAATTTTCGGCCTTTGCATTCAGTGCCTGGGGTCTTGCACAGCACATTTGAGAAGCGGGGCAGCACAACGGAATTTCTGTTGCAGGCAGACATGGTAAGCCGTACACTTGTGGCAGTTTAAAACTTTTATATTACCACTGGCCTCATTTCACATTTAAAGCTATGTCAGTTCCTGCAGCCAGCAATCCGGCAAGCGGGAACTCTGCCCCTGTCCCACCCCCTCGCGGCTGTCCCCGGGAACGATCCCTTTCGGCTGCCCCTCTCCCGCCTCCACCGCGTGGCTACAAACCAGCGGTTACAGTTCTGTCAAGGAACGGGAAAGCAGTCCCAACATTAACATTCCCCTACCTAATTAAAAGCAGGTCACCATGGGCGACATCACCCTGATGAGGATCTCTGAGAGCGACAGACAGAGAATGCTCCGGGAAAGCCTCCAAAGACCAGGGCCGTATGCCGCCCTGGTATGCAGAGCAATGATTCCCGAGTACGTGATAGTCTTGTGGCGCGGCAACGTGTCGTACTTCGGAGGACCCAATAAGGCCGCTCTCCCCAGGAACCTCATGCAACGGCTTTCAAATTACCTCCAGGAGAGCTTCATCGAGATATCCGAGGAGGATTACTGCTCTATTCCCGGACATATAGACCGCATTTTACTGTAGCTGCAGTAGCAGGGAATAAACAGTAGAGCGGCTTGTGCAGGACAATCACTGAAAACCGGACATTGCTAGATTTTTTTTCAAAACTTGCACTGCCCATGACTAAACCGTTAAGCGCATAGGGCACACTAATCATGAACAACCCATTCTTTTAATTGTTAATATTCCTGTTTTGTTAAAAATAAATGTTTAGATGTTTACAACACTTACTGGCTGATCCTTCCCCAGATTCTGTGTCCGGGGTAACGGCTGGGGACGCTTCGTAGGGGATCTCTGTAAGGGTGATGAAGAGATCCTGGCTGTCGGGGAAATCAGCGTTGTGAGCGCTGCCGACTGCCTCGCCCTCCTCATCTCCTTCCTAATCTTCCCCGTCCCCTAACATGTCGGAGGAACCGGCCGTGGACACTATCCCATCCTCAGAGTCCACGGTCACTGGTGGGGTAGTGGTGGCGGCCGCACCGAGGATGGAATGCAGTGCCTCGTAGAAACGGGATGTCTGGGGATGGGATCCGGAGCGTTCGTTTGCCTCTTTGGTCTTCTGGTAGCCTTGTCTCAGCTCCTTGATTTTCACGCGGCACTGTGTTGCATCCCGGCTGTATCCACTCTCTGCCATGTCTTTAGAGATCTTCTCGTAGATCTTTGCATTCCGTCTTTTGGATCGCAGCTCGGAAAGCACGGACTCATCGCCCCACACAGCGATGAGATCCAAGACTTCCCGATCAGTCCATGATGGGGCCCTCTTTCTATTCACAGACTGCACGGCCATCACTGCTGGAGAGCTCTGCATCGTTGCCAGTGCTGCTGTGCTCGCCACGATGTCCAGACAGGAAATGAGATTCAAACTGGCCAGACAGGAAAAGGAATTCCAATTCAAATTTTCCCGGGGCTTTTCCTGTGTGGTTGGTCAGAGCATCCGAGCTCGCACTGCTGTCCAGAACGTCAACAGAGTGGTGCACTGTGGGATAGCTCCCAGAGCTATTAGCGTCGATTTCCATCCACACCTAGCCTAATTCGACATGGCCATGTCGAATTTGGCGCTACTCCCCTCGTTGGGGAGGAGTACAGAAGTCGAATTAAAGAGACCTCTATGTCGAACTAAATAGCATCGCAGTGTGGACGGGTGCAGGGTTAATTCGATGTAACGGCGCTAACTTCGACATAAACGCCTAGTGTAGACCAGGCCTTAGAGACTAACACATTTATTAGAGCATAAGCCTTCGTGGGCTACAGCCCAGTTCTTCGGATGCATATAGAATGGAACGAACACACACACACACACACACACACACACACACACACACACACACACACACACACACAGCATGAACAGGTGGGAGTTGTCTTACCAACTCTGAGAGGCCAATTAAGTAAGAGGGAAAAAAAACTTTTGAAGTGATAATCAAGATAGCCCAGTACAGACAGTTTGATAAGAAGTGTGAGAATACTTTCAAGGGGAGATAGATTCAATGTTTGTAATGGCTCAGCCATTCCCAGTCCTTATTCAATCCTAAGTTGATTGTATCTAGTTTGCATATCAATTCCAGCTCAGCAGTCTCTCGTTGGAGTCTGTTTTTGAAGTTTTTCTGTTGTAAAATAGCCACCCTCAGGTCTGTCATTGAATGACCAGACAGGTTAAAGTGTTCTCCCACTGGTTTTTGAGTATTATGATTCCTGATGTCAGATTTGTGTCCATTAATTCTTTTGCATAGAGACTGTCCGGTTTGGCCAATGTACATGGCAGAGGGGCATTGCTGGCACATGATGGCATATATCACATTGGTAGATGTGCAGGTGAACGGGTCCCTGATGGTATGGCTGATGTGACTAGGTCCTATGATGATGTCACTTGAATAGATATGTGGACAGAGTTGGCATCGGGCTTTGTTACAAGGAAAGGTTCCTGGGTCAGTGTTTTTTATTCAGTGATGTGTGGTTGCTGGTGAGTATTTGCTTTAGGTTGGGGGGTTGTCTGTAAGCGAGGACAGGTCTGTTTCCCAAGATCTGTGAGAGTGGGGGATCATCTTTCAGGATAGGTTGTAGATCTTTGATGATGCGCTGGAGAGGTTTTAGTTGGGGGCTGAAGGTGACAGCTAGTGGTGTTCTGTTATTTTCTTTGTTGGGCCTGTCTTGTAGGAGGTGACTTCTGGGTACTTTTCTGGCTCTGTCAATCTGCTTTTTCACTTCAGCAGGTGGGTATTGTAGTTTTAAGAATGCTTGATAGAGATCTTGTAGGTGCTTGTCTCTGTCTGAGGGATTGGAGCAAATGCGGTTATATCTTAGAGCTTGGCTATAGACAATGGATCGTGTGGTGTGTCCTGGATGGAAGCTGGAGGCATGTAGGTAAGTGTAGCGGTCAGTAGGTTTCCGGTATAGGGTGGTATTTATGTGACCATCGCTTATTAGCACAGTAGTGTCCAGGACCGCTTGTGTGGATTGATCTAGGCTGAGGTTGATGGTGGGATGGAAATTATTGAAATCATGGTGGAATTCCTCAAGGGCTTCTTTTCCATGGGTCCAGATGATGAAGATGTCATCAATGTAGCGCAAGTAGAGTAGGGGCGTTAGGAGACGAGAGCTAAGGAAGTGTTGTTCTAAGTCAGCCATAAAAATGTTGGCATACTGTGGGGCCATGCGGGTACCCATAGCAGTGCCGCTGACTTGAAGGTATATATTGTCCCCAAATGTGAAATAGTTGTGGGTGAGGGCAAAGTCACAAAGTTCAGCCACCAGGTTAGCTGTGACATTATCGGGGATACTGTTCCTGATAGCTTGTAGTCCATCTTTGTGTGGAATATTGGTGTAGAGCGCTTCTATGTCCACAGTGGCCAGGATGGTGTTTTTTGGAAGATCACCGATGGATTGTCGTTTCCTCAGGAAGTCAGTGGTGTCTCGAAGATAGCTGGGAGTGCTGGTAGCGTAGGGCCTGAGGAGAGAGTCCACATAACCAGACAAGCCTGATGTTAGGGTGCCAATGCCTGAGATGATGGGGCGTCCAGGATTTCCAGGTTTATGGATCTTGGGTAGCAAATAGAATACCCCTGGTCGGGGTTCTAGGCATGTGCCTGTACAGATTTGTTCCTGTGCTTTGTCAGGGAGTTTTTAGCAGATGGTGTAGTTTCTTTAGGTAATCCTCAGTGGGATCAGAGAATAATGGCCTGTAGAATGTTAGTTTCTAAGGTGCCACAGGTACTCCTGTTCTTTTTGCGGATACAGACTAACACGGCTGCTACTCTGAAACCTATTGGGACAGTAAATGTGTTTCAATTTAAAATTAATAAGGAGGAAATTCCCTAAAAAAATCTGATATGGTAAGAACTGATTGGGACATCTTAAGACAAAGAAGTTTTTTACCATACACATAAGTTACGTTAGCATGTGTTTTGTTTTTCCCTGGGGAACATGCTTTTAAATGGGGTCTCACACGTGATCCTGACTGTTGCAATGGTAGTTAGCTGTGTGGTCAAAACTAGGTATTTTGCATTTTGGAAGCAGCTTGTCTTCATCTGTACAACCATGAAAAGATGGCCTTTTAAGTAATTTAAGTTTCCTAATCCTTTAAGAAAAATAATTTCCCTTCCAAAAATGTCTTTGTATATTGTTGGGGGCAGCCTATCATGCTGTGAGAACTCAGTAGCGAGATAGGTGACTCGTTACTTTTCAGATGGTTTTTCTCTTCTGTTGCCTCCTTAACTTGACTGGGTGGTGGAATGGATAAACTTCAGTTAAGACATAATAAAGGTCTATGAGAGGTGACTGGCATCAAATTTACTCTTCCGGCAAGAAGCTATTTCAGAATAGAAATATGATGCAGTGACTAGTTTGCTCTTCTATTTTTCATTTTTAGAGGACGTGCAGTTATTTCAGCAAAATAAATCTATTTTTGTGTTCTGTGTAAGGTATTGATTAACCTTGGTATCATAGCAATGTAGTAAGTTAGTGTGAAGGAATTCCTGAATTGCTGTTTACTTAAGCCCCTTCAAAATGAAGAAAATACAAATTACCACAAGTGACTGATACATTGTGAGATATCACCATTTGTCATTCAGTGACTTGAGTATGGAAGACGGAGTCAGGAGGTCTGGGTTTGATTCATGAATCTGCCATTTACTACTTCATCACACTATGCCTCAGTTTTCCAGTCTATAAAATGTCAATGACACTTGCCAGTCTACATAAAGCACTTTAAAATATGTAGGTAAATACCACCATGTAGGTATTAAGTGTTATATAATAATCCAGTAGGTGTGACTTTTCTAAATTTAAAATTTCAAGAGAATTTTTTTATTTATGTACTTCTCATATAAGGTATTTACACACGCACACACTCTTAAAATTTCACCAAACGTTTATTTTATTTATTGGTGAAATTTTAAGATCCCTTAGAAAACAACTTGTTAAAGGGTATATTGTTCTAGTTATATATGTGTTAGTGAAATGCAGTGAAACATGCGTTGAGATAATAGTGAAGTGCAACACCTCACTGAATCCTCCATATTCTGTTATGAAAAAGAGTGTATCCTCACCCAGAAGCGCATATGCTATTCAAAAGGTTTCACTAAAATGAATTAAATAAAATAGATTGTTCTTAAAATACTTTTATAATCTTAAAAATATTGTACTAATATAAATGTTTATGGTGTTGTGTAATGAAAAAGTGGGTTATGGCTTACATTTATTTCATGTTTTGTCTATGGCCTTTTTCTGTTCTAAATGGGTAGTGTGGACTCATTGACACAACTGTTTTATTTGAATATGGATTTGATCTCATGCACTTTAAAAATAAATTCATTACAGCAGACTGCAGCTTGTAGTAATAAGAGCTGAAGGTATATAGTTAAAAATTGAGCTTAATCTGTTGTGCAGTTATGGATCTAATTATATTTAGAAATGCATTTAAAAGGAGGAGTAGTCAATGAAAGTTTAAAAACTGCTTGATAAAAGATCAGATGACCTCTCAGATGTTCATATTTGTGGCGGGTTGGTTATATGAAAGAACTTTACCAGAGTGCATAAGGTACATAGAATCTCTACCTCTCCCTTTTGAAATTCTCTTCTAGGTATTACTGACTTTGTTTTTAGTTTGCTAATAATTAACTTCTATAGTTGATAACTCCCAAACACATGATGATAAACTGCATAGTAATAAAAATGCTTACTCCTTATGTACAAAGTTATTGTTAATTGAATGTGGTCCTGTACAGTCCAGGTAGACAGCATTTTTTAAAATACCAAAAAGTTTTCTCAAGAAATATTTGTCGTTTACCCTGATTTTTTTTCAAGAAGGCTATATATAGGTCACTGCATTTTTATAGAATTTCCATTTTTATGCGATGAGTAGAGTAAAGTAAATTATTGGAAATAAGTAGGGTTTGTTCTCATAAGTACCTGATTGAGAGGAGAAATTTTTACTAAGACTCCTTAAACTTTTTTAATACTTGTGTAACTCAAAGGCTTAACAAACATCTGAGGAAAAGCTTCTGTGCTACATATTCAACATTCCTCTTTTCAGTTAAGGATAGAGAGAGCTCCCAATCCATACCTCTTAGTCCTCCAAAAAAGGCCTCCAGGAAAAGAGGGATGACTAAACTAGACATCTTGATTTCTCTGAAGTAAAAAACAAGCAAGGGATGAGGTTTTTTTTCATATATAAAGAAGCAGCAAAAAGTGGGCACAAATCCATTTCCTTCCCATAAATTATTAAGTCTTGACCCTGTTGAAGTCAATGGGAGTTTGTCGTTGACTTCAGTAGTCAGGATTTTGCCATTTAAGATTTTCATAGTTAAGAAACTTTAAGACAGAGACTGGGATGTGCAACTACCACTGGGAGTTAGAATTGCATGTATTCATTTGCTGCTTTATAGATATAATCTTGGCTATTTTGAATATTAGAGTTAAATATATTAAATCTTGAATTATAGCATTTGATAAATATTCTGCAATTATTTTTTTGGAAAATGTGTATTGGCTTGTAAGCTTCCATTTTTCCGAGAAGTATTAACTTGTTACAAGTTCTTTAATATAGAACAATATTCTAATTTTTGTAGAAAGATTTAATATTTTGGATATTTATGGCCATAAGTCAAAACAAAAAAATTCTAAATGGCATCTTTCCAAAATCCCATTTTGTCATGGAATGTCAGTTGCATACTAAATGTTCCAACATTATGAAGCATAATTCTGTCTGTATTTGGTCTATTAAAAATAATGCATTATTTGCAATTTGCACATCTAGAAGAAAGCCACAGTGTGGGTTTCTAAAATGTATGTAATAACTTCTTAGCCAACTTAAGGTATAATTCTTTTTATTCTACAAAATTACTTTCCCTTGACTTTTCTTATGTAGCAAGACACTGTTCTCATTGACCACTCACTACTTCAAAGTAGAAGATGGAGGTGAAAGATCTGTCTGTGTCACATTTGGCTTTTTTTTCTTTGTCAAAGCCATGGCAATCCTTATTGTAACTGAAAATTATCTAGAATTTGGACTTGAATCAGGTAATTTTATGACAATATTTATGAGCTCGGTTTACTTTAATATCATGTATCAATATTATACCTTCAGATATCTTTTTTTAGAGTATCTGTTTTAAAACAAATTCTATTTGAGACATTTTTGAATCTGCATTCCCAAACATCTTTTATTAAAAGTACATCTTGTGTAATTGCCTTGCTTTACTTTAGAGTATTTTTCTGTGTAGGTTGTTTGTTTTTTGTTAACTATTTGTTTACCTTTTTTATTTTTAACCCCTTTTAACCTCACACAGTTAAGTGAGGCTCCTCTGATGCTGAAAAATTACTTATATTCTTAAAGAATTAATGTAAATTTTATTCATGTTCATAGAGTGCACAAATATCAAAGGGATGTTTTCAAAGACTGCTTCTGCTAATAACCAAGTTTTATTGCATTGTGGCATACTAATTAGCACATGAAAGAGCTAAACCAGACATATGAAAACTTATTTAAAAGATGTTCTGTTTTCTAGCATTTTCTTTCAAGAGATATTCCATGTTTGCACCATGATTTAAAAAAAATAAAATCTCTCTCTCTGCAGGGTTTTCTAATTTTTCAGAAAGTGCAGTGCAGTTTCTTGAAAAGCAAGGTTTGGAATCCCAGTAAGTTTCTGAAAAGTACACCCGTGTGCTTTATGTTAATATAATTTTTTTTACCGTACCACTTGTTTTTTGGTAGTGAGTGTTTGTCTCATGATTATTCACTTGTGTGCTTTGCTCTTGTATTGTGTTTATTAATGTGAAAGAGCTGGATCAATGAGACTAATCCAGCTCTGCTTTCAAATTACTTGACGTGTCTTGCTTGGTCTAATGCTTTAAGTTTTTTTAAAAATTCAAATAAATGTTAGGTTAAATTATTAAATACAGTTCAAAATTACAAGCATTTTTCTCCTACTACTTTTTATATAACCACTTCATCTTCATATTGCGTAAACCTTGACACACCTCTGAGGATAAGTATTGTCCTCACTGTATAGATAAGGGGCCTGAGAGGTGAAATGCTTTGCCAAAGGTTACAGATGGAGCCTGTGGCAGAGTTGAGAGTAGAAGTCAGTTTTGCTCGTGGTTCTGTGTTCAGGCTGTTATTTTATCCTGCCTCTTGTGGAAATGATCCATCTGTCTCAGGACCCCCAAGTTTTATGTGACTGACAGAGGCATGTCCTATAATCAAAGTGATGTTGCTCACATACACTATCACAATAACTATAAATAGTCCCTTTTGCAAGTAATATTTAAAATATATCTGTTTTGTTAATCTATGCTTTAAAATATTTAGAGGATTTCAGTAATACTTACCCTTTATATGAAGTGAATTGTGATGGCTGTGGGAACATGACTGAATTTCTTTTGGGTGTTAATTCTAAACTACCATATTAATATAATATATTTTTGGGAAGGGGTATCTGAGGACTCTGGGTCTTAACTAAATCAACCTTAAAAATAACCTCTACTGAACATTTTGCATTTCCTAACCTGCAATCTGTCCTCTTTGTAAATTATTCTGATCGTGCTCTGCTAACTTTTTAATTAATTTTCCAGTTAGTGCCTGTCTGTCCTCATTCCCTTTTGAACTTCACTGCAGTATCTTGACAATTTACAGGCAGTGATTGCATGGTCATGGCATCTCTTGGGAGTTGAATGGGATGGATTATGAATGCTTCTACTGAAATTCTCTTGTATGGGTCCCTAGACTCTATTATTTGTTGCCCTCTATTAATAGTAATCTCTATTTGTATTGCATCATTTAGGTCTTTGATTCTTGCATAATCCTGAAGACAGGGGTGCAAAAAGTTCAAATACTTGATTCTAGTTTTTTGTTTAAGTCCATTATACGTTTAGAAAATAATGCATGGTTCAATAATTTAAAAAGTCATCATCTTGGGAGATAAATGAATTAGAATTATCCATTTATCTAATGGTGATAGTAACTAGAGTAACAGTAGTTTAAGATATTTGAGAGCTGCTTAGTGGGTAAAGGTTGAATGCAAGCACAATAGCATAACTTAAAACAGTGGTTAATGTACTTTAGCTTTTCTCTGTTGATCACAGGTCTATCTGTCTCTTGACATTGTTGGTTAATTATTTCTGCTAGCTGTTTTTATTCCTTGACCTTCACTAGACTTCAATATTATTGAAGGATTATTTTTTGTGTTTTACAGTTAATGATGTGTCTTTTTTTACAGGTTATTTTCTACATAGTGCCAAATGTACAAAATATATTTCTTCCAAGATTTCTATTTTCTGCATAGAAGTTTTTTCTGGCCTTTTTTAAAATGTACAGTCTGCGTGGGCTTACTCAGTTTTTATTATAAATTGCTGAATCTATTGCTAATAATTTCTAGGCTCAGCCAGTCTTGGCATCCTAGCAAGATGGAGTTAAACTGCTTTCTTCAAAAGCTGGAATGAATGCCTTTTTGCTGTTTGCCTTTTGTAAAAGTTAATTATTGGGGAGATGGGATGAAGTGTTGAGAAAAAAAAACTTTAAATTTTTTTAACCCCTCCCCCCCCCTTTTTTTTTTTTAGGGGTCCAGTGTCTAAACTAACCTTCAAATTGTTCCTGGCTGTTCTTTGTTCACTTATTGGTGCTTTTTTGACATTCCCTGGCTTACGACTGGCTCAAATGCATCTGGATGCTCTGAATTTAGCAACAGGAAAAATAACACAGTAAGAGAAAAATATATATATATATATATATATACACATAGATACATGCTGTTCAGTCTTTTAATATCTTTTTTATGTACAAAGAAGTAATACAATTCATTTCCAATGAGAAACTAGTGATTCACTAGGACTTCCTCCCCCCATTTCCCACCTTATTTCTCTAGTCTTGCAACAGGCCTGGCAGCTTCCTACCTACCTACTCAACCTGTACCGTCCTTCTCTAGATGACGGGAGAGCCAATAAAGGAACGTTCTTTTCTCTCCTTCTTGTATAGGAGCTTCACACTGATTGGTTCTCATTCTCCACTTTGGTCACATTTTTAGGCAGATTAGGAAATGGTGATGAAGGAGAGAGGCACAGCTGCCAGTTTCAGATGTGCACCGTTCCCTGACTGCTTGTAAGATTAGGGGCAGAATACAGAAAGAGAATAGTGTGGAGAGAAGTGGTTTCAGGAGGGCAATAAAGAAAGCAAAACAAAACCAAGCAGAAAAAACTAACCCCTAATTGTCTCTCTCTTTTAACCCTCTGACTGAAACTTGGCAACTTCATTTTATATTTGTTACACATTAAATACATTGCAATTAGGAAACTATGTAGGAAGAACAAGTTCAAATTGCAGCAGGCATAAAGTAGCATCTTTTAAAATGCTAAAGAATAAAATGCAAGTGTCATTTTCAATAAGGTTGAATAGATAAGTGGCTATTTATTTATATAATCAAAGGTATTTAATTGGGGAGTGGGAGTTGACACCAGATTAAAGCCACATTTTCAGATCTAGCTTCTTACCTAGTTAGAGGCCCAAATTCAGAAATGTTTTTTAAATTTCCCTTCAGGGTTTTCTGAGTACCTAATCCCCACTGACAATCCTGGACTGTAATATCCTAATATTTAATTATACTTGTTCTTGGTGACGTATTATATAGAATAAAAATCTTGTTGGTGTGGCTATTTTTAATGTTTAATTGTGATAATCCTTTTAATTTTCTTTCAGCAGCACCATTTGTGGGTGGGTGGGTGTGTGGGGGTGTGTGTGTTTTCTGTCGTTACCCAGCCACCCCTTTTCCATGGGTTGTTTTGAGTGCTTTCAGCCTTTCTCACACTACTCCAATGGACAAAAATGGATTCTTGCCACCCCTTTACACATTCTAGTTCACTAACCTAATGGTGTGACTTAAATAAGCAGAAGAGAAGGTAAAAGCCTTTCACAAGCTACTGAATTGCTTTGAGCTGCTTCTTGATGTTCTAGTGTTCCCTAGCAACACTGCATCGCTAGCACTGCTTTTTTATTTCTGAACCAGTGGTTTACTCAGACTGCATGATGAGATGCTTCTGAAAATACAAATACAGATGGTTTTAAGAGTCTTAATAGCATTTTAATTGAGTGACATCTGATATTTTTAGGATACATTTTTATTCACCTGATTGTATCCCCTATAGTATTGTAGCACTTTCTTTAGATATGGGAGTATGGGCAGTCTGTCTCAGCTAATATTGCAATGGTGCAGTGACACCAACACTTAATCCTATACCCACTGAAGTCAATGGAAATATTTCCATTTACTTTAATGGGTGCACAATCAAGCCATTTTGAGGTTGTACTGATACTAGCTTTATGAGAGGAACTGAGAATGGGCTATATCTTCACAGACCATAGGTTCATTTAAAAAAAAAACAAAAAAAAATTCATTCTTGTTTTGCATTCCCACAACTTGTTTTTTATTTTTATTTTAACCATCCAGTTTAATTTGCTGTGAATCCAGTACTTTTAAAAGTAACTATTCTAGAAATGATCTACTATCTTTCTTGTAATGTTTTCTCTCAGAGCGTCTATAATTGTATGCAAGTACCAAATTTCACTTTGAGTTAGTCAAGGTTCCCAATTAAGAAAATCTATACAAAATTGGGAAATTTGTCTTGCCAGGAATGATAAATGTTTCCCTGATTTTGCATGAATAACAAAATCTAATCTTTTCAATAGTACAAAAATATTCATATGTTACTTATCTCACTTTCCACTAATGGAATTGAATATTTTACATAATTATCAGTTTGAGATACTGAGTTCTTAGATTAAACATACATTATACCAATGTAGATATTTACAACAGCTGTCATTAACCATGTTGCTGTGTAACATGTGGTTCCTTATGGTTCATTAGAATACACTGAAATAGGAGTTTATTCAAAGTTGCGCACCTTTCACCACAGTATCTAATCATTAATTATAATGAAATTGCATGGCTAATTCTTTTGTTGTTAAAATCCCGTAAGCATGCTGAAGAAAAGAAAAATTCCCTATTTCCACCACTTTCTCACAGTTTTATTGAAAAGCTCCCACATTATTTTTAGGCTTGGAAGGATACTCGTTCATTAGCCAACCCCCAAAAATGGATAGATAAAAATAGCAAAAACTGGATGACCCTTTCATAAGCCGACCCTATATTTCAGGGGTTGGAAAACTTTGGCTCCCGGTCCATCAGGGAAAGCCGCTGGCGGGTCAGGACGTTTTATTTACTTGGAGCATCTGCAGGCATGGAGTCACTTCCTGCAGCTCCCATTGGCTGGGAACAGTGAACCGCATGCGGCCAGAGGGAGCTGAGGGGCTCCATGCCTGCAGGTGCTCCAGGTAAACAAAATGACAATGTGTTAGATTCAATGATTCCATAGAACGGGTCGGCAACCTTTCAGAAGTGGTGTGCCATGTCTTCATTTATTTGCAGTAATTTAAGGTTTCATGTGCCAGTAATACATTTTATATTTACAGGGGCCAGCGGATGGAACCCCAGACTGGCAGCAGGCTGAGCGGGGCTGGCTTCCGGGACCCTGGCTGGCAGCGGGCTGAGCGGCCCAGCCCGCGGCCGGTCTGGGGTTCCGTCTGCTGGCCCCTGCCAGCCGGGGTCTCGGGCGCCGGCCCCGCTCAGCCCACTGCTGGCCCGGGGTTCCGTCCATCCATGCTGGCAGCGGGCTGAGCGGTGCCGGCGGCAGGGACACCAGGCTGGCAGCAGTGTGCCACAGTAAATGAGCTCGCCTGCCGCCTTTGGCATGCATGCCATAGATTGCCGACCCCTGCCATAGAATTTAAAATCAAATTTTGGTGTAGACCCATTTATAAGCTGACCCCCGCTCTTTGATGTGTCCCGGGGGGAGGGATAGCTCAGTGGTTTGAGCATTGGCCTGCTAAACCCAGGGTTGTGAGTTCAGTCCTTGAGGGGGCCACTTAGGGATCTGGGGCAAAAATCAGTACTTGGTCCTGCTAGTGAAGGCAGGGGGCTGGACTCGATCACCTTTCGGGGTCCCTTCCAGTTCTATGAGATAGGTATATCTCCAGATATATTTTTTTTTACCAAAAATATTCAGCTTATGAACGACATACGTACAGCTTTCTTCAGCATACATACAAACTGAAGAAAAGATGCTTTCATCAATGATTGTTTGAAGTTTACTGATAGGCAAAGTCAGAAAAGTGCTTTCTGAGTTTGAGTTTTATTTAAGGATATTTACTTGGTATATTTTTATATGTGATGTTTACAACTTTGTATTTTACAGTTATCAAGCTTTAACTTTTTGACACTCAATGTCTACTGGCATTAAATAATTATCTGACTCGCCTCAAATTCCTGCCACTGTGAAAATTTAAATCTATAAAAATTGAAAAGAATGCTTAAAATTAAACAATGATATTATCAATCAAAATATATTTAAAAAAACAAATTCTGCCAAGCCTCATTATTTTCAACAATTTGAAGGTACGGAAATCTGGATTACCAGTGTAATGATCGTATGTATTAAATATATTTTTCCTTTCCTCTTTCCTTTCAGAACATTGCTGCATATAAACTTCTTGGCACCTTTACTTATGGTCTTATTGTGGGTAAAACCAATCACCAAGGACTACATTATGAACCCACCTCTGGGCAAAGAGAGCGTGCCTTTGTAAGGTTCCTTTTTAACATTTGTTCTGAAGTCTTAGGATCAGACTCTTAACCCCCACTCTGTTCCATTTATACCATGTAAAAGGGCTGAAGTGGCGTAAAGGGGCCTTAAAATCCGTGTTTCTGACCATGGAAGGAAGCCTTGGCATAGGCCCTGCAGAGATTCCACCATATCCCTAGGAAGCTGCTATAGCATAGGCTGGGCTTGTTTTTCACTGCAGTATTTCTCAAGCTATAACTAGCATTGTCCCAACTCTGTGCACACACAGGTGTCTAGCTTGAGTTATAAGTGGTGCTTTAAGCTTGAACAAGCTGACCTATTACGGGGTATGTGTTGAAGCTCAAGTGCTGCTGACACCTGAGAGCTAATAATGTGATGGTGATGCAGCAGCTGAGTTAGCATAATTCATCAGATACTAATTCAATCACTCTAATAGAATCGCTGTGCTGCTAATCAAATCACTCTCTGTAACTGGGGTGTTTTGCAGTGTGGTCAGTAGAGTAGCTAACTTCATTTGGAGAGGAGGTGTTCCTACACTGACAGAAAAACCCCTTCTGCAGTGTAGGCTGCATCTACACTATGGGGTTATGCTGGTATAGTCTCCGTGGTAAACATACCCTACATGTTTCCTGATTTGTATATTGGAGAGAGGCTGCAGTGTTACTTTATTTATTGTAGCTAAGTAATTAGTTTTTAATTTTTTCAAAAAAAGATCACAGTAAAAATAATAGTTTGACATTTTTTTTACTGTTTTGTTTCTAGAAATAAAAGCTGTCTAATAGCTGTGACCACTTTGTATGCCAAAGAAAGTTGCATTGGCAGTGAACTAAATTTAATTACAATTTGAGTTTTTGTACTTTATTCTTTAGTGTGGTGTTTTTTTTTTTTTTTTTAATTAGAAATAAATTGCAGTGACTTGGCATTTAACCTGGCTAGAGGGCCAAAGATATAATTAGGCTGTATTTCAGTTAATATTTTACGGCTGTATAGTGAAGATTCCAAATCTTAAAGCATTTCATAGAATATCATAGAATATCAGAGTTGGAAGGGACCTCAAGAGGTCATCTAGTCCAACCCCCTGCTCAAAGCAGGACCAATTCCCAACTAAATCATCCCAGCCAGGGCTTTGTCAAGCCAGGTCTTAAAAACCTCCAAGGAAGGAGACTCCACCACCTCCCTAGGTAACGCATTCCAGTGCTTCACCACCCTCCTAGTGAAATAGTGTTTCCTAATATCCAACCTGGACCTCCCCCACTGCAACTTGAGACCATTGCTCCTTGTTCTGTCATCTGCCACCACTGAGAACAGCCGAGCTCCATCCTCTTTGGACCCTCCCTTCAGGTAGTTGAAGGCTGCTATCAAATCCCCCTTCATTCTTCTCTTCTGGAGACTAAACAATCCCAGTTCCCTCAGCCTCTCCTCATAAGACATGTGCTCCAGACCCCTAATCATTTTTGTTGCCCTCCGCTGGACTCTTTCCAATTTTTCCACATCCTTCTTGTATTGTGGGGCCCAAAACTGGACACAGTACTCCAGATGAGGCCTCACCAATGTCGAATAAAGGGGAACGATCATGTTCCTCAATCTGCTGGCAGTGCCCCTACTTATACAGCCCAAAATGCCGTTAGCCTTCTTGGCAACAAGAGCACACTGTCGACTCATATCCACCTTCTCGTCCACTGTGACCCCTAGGTCCTTTTCTGCAGAACTGCTACCTAGCCATTCGGTCCCTAGTCTGTAGCAGTACATGGGATTCTTCCGTCCTAAGTGCAGGACTCTGCACTTGTCCTTGTTGAGCCTCATCAGGTTTTTTTTTTTTTTTTGGCCCAATCCTCTAATTTGTCTAGGTCCCTCTGTATCCGATCCCTACCCTCTAGTGTATCTACCACGCCTCCTAGTTTAGTGTCATCTGCAAACTTGCTGAGAGTGCAGTCCACACCATCCTCCAGATCATTAATAAAGATATTAAACAAAACCGGCCCCAGGACCGACCCTTGGGGCACTCCGCTTGAAACCAGCTGCCAACTAGACATGGAGCCATTGATCACTACCCGTTGAGCCCAACGATCTAGCCAGCTTTCTATCCACCTTACAATCCATTCATCCAGCCCATACTTCTTTAACTTGGCGGCAAGAATACTGTGGGAGACGGTATCAAAAGCTTTGCTAAAATCAAGGAATAACACATCCACTGCTTTCCCCTCATCCACAGAGCCAGTTATCTCATCATAGAAGGCAATTAGGTTAGTCAGGCACGACTTCCCCTTGGTGAATCCATGCTGACTGTTGCTGATCACTTTCCTCTCCTCTAAGTGTTTCATAATTGATTCCTTGAGGACCTGCTCCATTATTTTTCCAGGGACTGAGGTGAGGCTGACTGGCCTGTAGTTCCCCGGATCTTCCTTCTTCCCTTTTTTAAAGATGGGCACTACATTAGCCTTTTTCCAGTCATCTGGGACCTCCCCCGATCGCCATGAGTTTTCAAAAATAATGGCTAATGGCTCTGCAATCTCATCCACCAACTCCTTTAGCACCCTCGGATGCAGTGCATCCGGCCCCATGGACTTGTGTACGTCCAGTTTTTCTAAATAGTCCCGAACCACTTCTTTCTCCACAGAGGGCTGGTCACCTCCTCCCCATGCTGTGCTGCCCAGTGCAGCAGTCTGGGAGCTGACCTTGTTCGTGAAGACAGAGGCAAAAAAAGCATTGAGTACATTAGCTTTTTCTACATCCTTGGTCTCCAGGTTGCCTCCCTCATTCAGTAAGGGGCCCACACTTTTCTTGACTTTCTTCTTGTTGCTAACATACCTGAAGAAACCATTCTTGTTACTCTTAACATCTCTTGCTAGCTGCAACTCCAAGTGTGATTTGGCCTTCCTGATTTCACTCCTGCATGCCTGAGCAATATTTTTATACTCCTCCCTGGTCATTTGACCTATCTTCCACTTCTTGTAAGCTTCTTTTTTGCGTTTAAGATCAGCAAGGATTTCACTGTTTAGCCAAGCTGGTCGGCTGCCATATTTACTATTCTTTCTACACATCAGGATGGTTTGTTCCTGCAATCGCAATAAGGATTCTTTAAAATACAGCCAGCTCTCCTGGACCCCTTTGCCCTTCATGTTATTCTCCCAGGGGATCCTGCCCATCTGTTCCCTGAGGGAGTCAAAGTCTGCATTTCTGAAGTCCAGGGTCCGTATTCTGCTGCTCTCCTTTCTTCCTTGTGTCAGGATCCTGAACTCGACCATCTCATGGTCACTGCCTCCCAGGTTCCCATCCACTTTTGCTTCCCCTACTAATTCTTCCCTGTTCATGAGCAGCAGGTCAAGAAAAGCTCTGCCCCTAGTTGGTTCCTTCAGCACTTGCACCAGGAAATTGTCCCCTACACTTTCCAAAACCTTCCTGGATTGTCTGTGCACCGCTGTATTGCTCTCTCAGCAGATATCAGGGTGATTAAAGTCTCCCATGAGAACCAGGGCCTGCAATCTAACAACTTCTGCTAGTTGCCAGAAGAAAGCCTCATCCACCTCATCCCCCTGGTCTGGTGGTCTATAGCAGACTCCAACCACGACATCACCCTTGTTGCTCACACTTCTCAACTTTATCCAGAGACTCTCAGGTTTTTCTGCAGTTTCATACCGGAGCTCTGAGCAGTCACACTCCTCTCTTACATACAACGCAACTCCCCCACCTTTTCTACCCTGCCTGTCCTTCCTGAACAGTTTATATCCATCCATGACAGTACTCCAGTCATGTGAGTTATCCCACCAAGTCTCTGTTATTCCAATCGCATCATAGTTCCCTGACTGTGCCAGAACTTCCAGTTCTCCCTGCTTGTTTCCCAGGCTTCTTGCATTTGTGTATAGGCACTTAAGATAACTCCTCGATCGTCCCTCTTTCTCAGCATGGAATGCATAGTTCTTATTTATTATTCTAGATTGCTTGAAATCTTCAATACTGACAGAACTTCCCAATTTTTCCCATTGCAGTCACTTGGATATTTATATAGGCCTAATGCTATGGCATGAGTGGGAAGTGTAAGGAACTAAGGGAGAAGGGAAAATTGTATATTGCTTGAACATGAGCTATATAAATAATTGTATTAAATATTTCCTTCAAGACACGTCAAGTTGTTTGTACAGATAATATGTAAACAGATACATAGCATTAAGTGTGTATATATAGGGTAACTTTTGGAGAATATTACTATGCTGTTTTGATCTACAGAATGTCAGAAGCAACATTTGACACGGTACGACTGTGGATAATTATCCTATTGTGCACTTTACGGTTGGCCATGATGCGCAAACACCTGCAAGCCTACCTTAATTTAGCACAGAAATGTGTGGATCAGATGAAAAAGGAGGCTGGCAGAATAAGTACAGTTGATCTGCAGAAAATGGTAAGTAGAATGGAACAAAAATGATAAATATATGAAGTGAATCACACACACATTTTATCATAGCTTGTTGGGCACAACACATTCCCCTGTCCTTGTACCTTTCCACAGGCTCAGAATTCACATCCAAAAATCGTAAACTGAGAGGTTTCCCGAGTGTGGGTGTTTTTTGTTTTTGTTTTGTTTTTTTACAAGAAGGCTCCCATTGCAAGGGGAAAACCCCTCAAATCCAGGAAATGCAGAGTTGAACTGATATTTTCCACACACCACAGCCACACAGCTAAACTCTGCTTCCTTTGCTCCATGTCCTAAGGAGTCCCTACAGGCACTGTACCTATCTCAACCTTTTTGTCCAGCATAATCTCTGGCAATCGGCTACTGTATTTCCCAGATGAATGGTGCGACACAGACTTCTGCAAAGGTCTGTGGAGTGTATGAATGAGTGGTGATTTGGACTTATGGTGGGCACAGAGGAAATGGGTGGCTTTGTTAGGAGAAGCAAGGGTGGTGTTATATTCCCACTTCCACAGAGGCAAAGGTAAGGTTGTATGGCTGTATAGTATGCTAAATGTGCGTAGATCCTTGAACTGTGAAAGGAACTATATACAAATATATAGTATAAAATGGAAGAATTTTTTTTTTTTTAATGTAAAGAGCTGAATGAAAGGGCAATTTTGTACAAGTGTCACAAAAATATACTAGCCTGGATGTACAAGTACTTGTCCATCTTGTTACCATGATAACACTGAATAATTATTTCTTTTAGCAGTCAAATTACTGTGACCAAATGGATGGATAGAAATTTGTAAGGCCACTATGCAACTATTTGGGAGGGATAGGCTCATTTTGCAGAGAAGTACTGAGTGCAACAGGTTAGTCAGTCCCATGGGAGATGTGGTATGGAAAGTGTCATATAGCACAAAAATGCCCTTGTCTATTTTAGGTTTTTTAATAATAGTACTTATCACTATGACCATTAGTGTAGTATCTGTGTCACCAGCAAAATATTAAGCAATGGCCGTAAAGGGGCTTCGAAGGGGATTTCTAGCCCATATTTTTTACTCAGAAGCATGGTGACTAGTGTAGGGCTTCAGGATTAAGGCGGATTTATTCACAGGGCTCTTCTCACGGTCATCAATACCAGAATCAGTCCAGTTGTTGCTGCTAGGAACCTCGAGTTCTCTTTAATAAGAATCTTTCTGCACCCATATTTCTCATGTTATCTGGAAAATGCAACATCTTCTAAATATCTCAGTTAACTACAAGTTTTGTAATTTTCATATAGCAAAAGCCTGTTCCATACATTGCCCTCTACTTCAGTCTTCTAAAATCCTCCTTTTCAGTCAGTCCAAAGCCACTGAACAAAATAAATTTTAGTTTTCATCTTACTGTTTATGTATCACCTTCACTCTTTTTGGTCTTCTTTTGCTGTAACCAGGAAATGATCCTTCCAATCCTTTTTCCTTTATTGGTTGCTACTTTTCTGTTTGATAATATTCTATCAAAGGGGGAACAGTCATCTTCTTATGCTTTGGTTCCATGGTTGTCATACTTCCTCTTCAGTACCCAGTGTTTTGGAACTCTCTTCCCCAAACTATCTTTTTGACACGTTTTCATCTCAAAACCCTTCCCTCTTTTTAATACTATTTTAAAGAATTCCATGCCTTTTCATCCTCTAGGCAAGGCCAATATTTTGTTCTCACTTAAGATGTATAGTTGACTTTTTCATTGCTGATTTTGTTTTTTGACTTTTCCTCTTATTTACCCTCCGAGCCCTTTGGGGCAACAGTTGTATATAAATATGTAATGTAAGGTTAGTGATTAGGAGAGGAGGACCTACTCCTTGTGAAGAAATAAAATAATTTAAAAGTGGAGTCCAATAAAATATAATCTAAATCTGAAGTGAAGATTCTTTAAGTGAATTTTGTTAACCATTTAAATTAACCATGGAGATTCTATTTGTATTTCTCATTTTTCTGACCATTTTCATTTACTAATATCTTGCATTGTTAAACAAAAGCACCTAAATCCCATTTTCCAAAAGGGACTTAGACCAAGGGTGGGCAAACTACGGCCCGCAGGCCGCTTCTGGCCCATCAGACGTTTTTATTGAGCTCTTGAGCTCCCGCCAGGGAGCGGGGTCAGGGGCTTGCCCCGCTCCGCCTGCCTGGTGCTCTCCAGTCCCCGACTCTCAATTCCCTTAATGAGCACCATCCTCCGGCATGCAGCGCCACACTGCGCAGGCACGTCTTCACCCTGCCCCTACACGGCAGCACGCCTGATCCCTTCCTGGTCATGGCCCCACCCTTAAGAGCCTCAAAACCACCCAGGGGCCACACTCCTCCCAGCTAGGATGCCTCTGCCTGTGGCAGTGCCTGGTACGGCTGCCTTGGTGTCACTGCCGGCCGGGCCCCTAGGAGTCCCCAGTGCCACCCCATTAGAGCCCCCTCCCCCACACACCACACCCCATGAGTGCCCCCCCACTTCGGTAACATCCCTTATAGAGCCCCCCCCATATTACTCCTCCACCGGGCATTCATGGCCCGCCATTCAATTTCCATACCCAGATGCGGCCCTCAGGCCATAAAGTTTGCCCACCCCTGACTTAGACCTTTAGGAGCCAAAGTCTTATTGAAAGACAGTGGCATTTGCCTAAGTCACTTTTGAAAATGAGACTTAGGTTCTGAGTCACTCCAGCACTTTTGAAAATTTTTATCCAAAGTACATTAACTTTCAGACTACTTTTTAACAAACTTCTAGTGTATAGAAATGCAGATCATTGAATGATAAGATTTTTTTAGAAAAAGTGAGATGAATGGTTTTTTTTAACTCTGCCTTTTGTAAGGAAATAACTAGTAGAGTAATGAGCTCTTTTAGTATTATGAAACTTTTATTAAGTCTGAAATTCATCATAAGTCTTTTTGAAGACAGTACTTTAGACACTAAAAATCTGGTGGGGAAAACCTTTAGAATGTAGCTTCTCTTGTAAGGATCACATTTCTTTAAGCTGCTCCGTTTTACTGACAGTTGTATTTAAATGTTTGCTATGATCATTCATAACATGTCAGCTGTGTTGAGATCTTCTTGCACACGAAGTCACTCATAAGGATTTTGTTGGTTTCAGGTGGCCCGAGTATTTTATTACCTTTGTGTAATTGCATTGCAGTATGTGGCACCTCTGGTAATGCTGCTTCATACAACTCTGCTTTTGAAAACACTAGGTAAGCAAAATTTGATAAAGGAAAACAGTGCATATGTTTACTAAAAACATTTCTGATCCTATTATGAAAGGCTTTTATCATTTTATATCTGTCCATTAAAAGAAAGCATGTGTAACCAATAAGATACAGAGATGTTTTCTTGTCATTTAAAGCAGTAGCTTTAAGACTATTCTGTCTTCTTTCTGATTTTAAGACACCTGTTAACCAGATGTTAATTCCTATTTGTGATTGATATTCCAACAGGCAAACTATTTAGTATAACAAACAAATTGAGATGTTTTATGTATATTGAAACATGGATCTTTTTGTTTGTTTATAAAATGTAAAAAACTATCAATGATGCTTTTTACATGTATCATTTTATGGAAATCTGTTAATGAAATTTTCTAAAATTAATGCAAGTCTTATCCTTAAAACTGCATGGACTTCTTGACCATTATTTGTAAATGAGGCATGGATTTTCTTCTAGTATTAATAAAAGAATAGAGCAACACCAGACCATCATGAAGGATATGTCTTACACTGTCTTACCAGATCTACTGTAGTGAAATTAGGGAGTCGACATCAAGCATGTTGCAATTTTATATTTAGAAAGTTATTTAGAAAGAATTTTCTATTTCTAATATGTCTAGGGTACTGCTGCTATATTTATAGACTTGACCGAAGTAAAAGGAGTTGGAATCTAGTTGCTTCATTTATCATCTTATTTTTAACAGGTAATTATTCCTGGGGCATCTATCCAGAATCTAGCTCTGACTTTCCAATGGAGAATAGTCCACTTCCCAATTCAGTTTATTCTGAGTCTCCACCTGCTGATGGAAAGATGAAGGTAACTGTAGTACAAATAACAATGGCATTGGGCAGCCTAAAGAACATTTTCACTCCTCTCCTGTTCCGAGGACTCCTGTCTTTTCTCACCTGGTGGATTGCTGCTTGCCTCTTCTTCACAAGCCTTTTTGGGCTTTTCTATCACCAGTATCTGACTGTGGCATGAATAATCAGCTCACAAAGGAAATATCTGAAGTTAACTTCTCGATTCAAACCCATGTACCCCCAGAGGGGCTGAAGAAAAAAATGGAAGAATGCATACGTGAAGAAAAAACACATATCAGATTTTATTCTTAAATGCTTCCTCTGTATTCTCAGGGTGAATATTGTTGTTTAAAATCACAAGTGGGTTTAACTTTTGTTACCGAATGGTAGGTAACTAACTGCTGAATTATGGTATTGGAACTGTGACTAACCTTTCTATGTGGCTGATATTGGAGGGCTAGTTAAAAGGGTAGTGCCTGTGAGTACCTGGCTTTCCATTAACACTAAGCTGCCCTCAAAACTTTTGTATATTACTTCAGTCGTTGACTGATGACTCTTAGTGATATTGAGGTACAGGTAACACTAATGGTGGCTGCCTAGTTAAACAATCTTGAAACTGAGCCATACAATGGGAAGAGAAAATAATTTCTGTTGGAACGATATTGATCACTTTTCTGTGTGAAAAGCAAAAAAATCCAACAGGGCAGAAGAAATACTGTATATTACAGTAAAGAAGGCTATGTAATATTTGAGTTTAGGGTAGGAACAAATGCATGGACTCCGCAAGTATTGCTGCCTAAGTAGTGCAGGAATGCTCATGCTGTAAGAAGAATATTCTAAAAATATATATTGTCTCAATCCCTGCAGTCATTTTAAAGTAATGAATGGCCATACAAACCCTCGCAAGTACAGTATTGGTGCTACTATTGATCCACAAATTCCATTTGGGTCTTTTAAATTTTCATTTTTCCAGGTAATGGACAAATTCCATTCAATTCACAAAATAATTGGAATAGATTATCAACACTGATCAAAGTGTTTAAAAAGAGTAACTATAATCCTGCTGAGTATGTATGTATCTGTAAGTATATATATGTATATAAATATATATTATATATTAAATATATAATATATATGGAGTCTATAAAAATAAATATTGAATCTTTAAGTTGCTGAATGTATGTTACAGGGCAGTGGGACAGCGACATATATGTACCTAATAAGTTCAAGATCTCTTTTTGAATGAAAATTAAATTTTTTTGAAAGTTCAGCTGAAAGGGCTATTCATTTTTGGTGCCTCTACAAAGGTACTTAACTTTAATAAAGAACCTTTGCAATTTTGTTGAAAGAGATTCACCCAGAAGTTGTTACTCTTATCTTTCCTGCTCTCTGTGATCATCGTTTGTTAGTCTAATGTGAGATTATCCTGTTGATGTTGAAATATTGAACATCTTTTAGTCTCAGAAATGTATTTTCTGTACATTAATTTTAAAATGTATAGTAAAGAGGAGTAAAGTATTAATTTGACAAGTTTTGTTTAGTTTGAATAACAGATCCTAAGTTGAGTACTTTGAGAACAAATTAGAATGACAATTTTTTTTTTCATTTGCTTTGTGTATACTGTAATCAGAAATGTGGGATTGGGAATTAATTTTTAATCTTAATTTTACTTTTAAAAAAAAAGTGCACTGCAGAAAGATATCTGTGTTTAGTATGACAAAGTAATATTAGCCATACATAGAAAATATGGGTAACGCTTTTGGGTTTCTTTGAATTATTTGTGTAAAGCTTGGAATATAGTAAACAGAAATGGAAAGACTGTTAGAAAATGTTTTATTTAAATGTTGTAAATCTGTAATATGGGAAAACAAAGCATCAAAGAATACTGAAAATTAAGGATCTGAGAGAGTTATCAATTCCTCTCTCTCCATCAAATGGCTTTGAAAGTATTCAAAAATATTTTAGCTCATTTGCTGTTACCTTAATAAGGTTTATATACCGCCACCTCTCACCTGCATCCCCCGCTGCGCGCACACGCCCTCTTAAATATCCCGAAAAACCTCTTAAGATCCTGCCAGTTACAGTAGGAGTAGAGTACTTTATAGTTAACAGTGCTGTAAACTTCACTTGTACCCTAATTTTTAATAAGTGACAATGGCATCCACTATCTGAATGGCCTAAAGAATATTTGACTTCATAAATTCAAAACTTGAAACATTCCTATGAGAGAGGCCCTTTCAGATGATTGATAGATAAGGCCAGCAATACTGGACAGTCCCATTTTCTGGGTGTGTTTTGTATATGATTAGCAATGGAAAGAATAAGGTAGCCTTTAAGTGCTTACAATTAGATTTCCAAGATTAATGCTTAGGGCCCTACCAAATTCAGGGTCCATTTTGGTCAATTTCAGGGTCATAGGATTTTAAAAATTGAAAATTTCATGATTTTAGTTATTTAAATCTGAAATGTCATGATATTGTAATTGTAGGGGTCCTGACTCATGAAGGAGTTGTGTGGGGGTTTCAAGGTTATTGTAGGGGGGTTGCAGTACTGCTACCCTTCTGCGCTGCTGCTGGCAGTGGCACTGCCTTCAGAGCTGGGCAGCTGGAGACTGGTGGCTGCTGGCCAGGAGCCTAGCGCTGAAGGCAGAGCTGCTGACAGCAGTAGAGCAAAAGTAGGGATGGCATGGTATGGTATTCCCACCCTTACTTCTGTGCTGCTGCTGCTGGCAGTGCACTGCCTTCAGAGTTGGGTGTCTGGCTAACAGATGCTGCCCAGATCTGAAGGCAGCGCAGAAGTAAAGGTGGCAATACCACAACCCCCCTAAAATAACCTTGTGCCGCCCCGCAACTCCCTTTTGGGTCCAGACCCCCAATTTGAGAAATGCTGGTCTCCCCTGTGAAATATGTATAGTATAGGGTATAAGCACACAAAAGACCAGATTTCATGATCTGTGATGCATTTTTCATGGCCGTGAATTTGGTAGGGCCCTATTAATGCTCCATTTAGGGGGGGGGGAAATCTCTTAGTAGTGTTGTTTCATTCTGACTGCAAACTCAGCTTGCGAAGTTGTATCAATCTATTTAAGAAGCTTGTCATTGCAACCTGAAGAGTAGCAATGAAATTTAGATTCTGAAGGATACTTAATCCATGAGAAGACCTGCATTTCTATTCATGAATAGAATTTCCATCCCCATAGATTTGTTGTCACTGCTCCTAACTGAAAAGTAAGTGATTATATAAGACTTTTTTATATAAAAGACGTGTGTGTCTTATATAAGACAATTATTAATATGGTTGGGCTTTATAGAGCTAACAACAAGTGTCAGATGTCTTGCTCTTCAGAAATAACACTGATCAAACTGATACACCTGGAGAACTGACATTGATACATCAAGAAACAGCTTGATTATCTTTCTATCTTTGTTCTGATTACCATTTCTAGCCATTGCCTCTTGAATGTTGCATCCAACTCTGTGGTTCTGCAGGTTTCGGGTTTGCTATGGGTGGAAGATATTCTCCCTTCAGTGACTTTCGTTGACTTAGATCCTGCGTAATCCAAAGGACTTCTTGTACAAAACCTATGTAGGTCAGAAAATCTTTCTGACATGGGGGAAGTGGACAAAGAAGAAGGGGAAAAAAAGGACATTACTATAGTGATGAGTATGGTATAAAACACATCTGTTGACCTTTCGCTGAATGGTACCTTCATGAGCAAATGAATAACCTGTCTTGTGCTTCATCTTAAGTCATTTGTAGTTATCTTTTACCCTCGTGTACCTGTCTGCCATTCTCAGTAGTAACCTGCAAAGAAAAAGTAGGTTTGTGCTCTTTTTTTTTTAGTTGTTGCATCTTTATTATGTAAACACAAGGCTTATTGGGTATGTACTTTGGCAGGAGTTCTCCTTTCTTACATTACAAAAATAAAGTTTTCTTAGTTTCTTTTGGAGGATTATATGGACAGCTGCAGAAAACCAATAGGTTTCAGAAATATAAAGCAAGTGAAACCTGACTGAGGGAAAGCAGTTTTTAGTTTAAGCAGGCTGCTTAAAATGTTGTGTGGCCTTCTTCATGAATTATCTCTTTCTGAGAAAAAGAACTGGGAGATAGATGTCTTTGACAGGACTGTTGAATCTTTACCATTCAGTTAAGAAGATGTGGCTTGTGATCCTGAGGACTTGACTAAAGAGTGTGATTTTTAAACCCACTAGTTTACCTAAATTGAAGCTTGTGTGTTAACTGAATTTGAGTGGCTTATTTCAGTTTAACTTGATCTGTTTATTTTTAACAAGATTAAACTAAACTGAAATAAGAATAGCAAACCATGAACTTGCATCAGTTTAACTAAATTGGTTTAAAATAACATCTTTTTAGTTAAATCGGTAGAAATCTGTGTCTAAATCAGGCTTGAGACCTCTGAGTTCTCATCAAAAAGTAGGGAAGACCAGCCATGACGTTCCTAATAGGAACTCTTTTTAAGCTTACAAATGTTTTTTATACATCATAGGAAAGGAGAAAAGGTCATAAACCAGTATTTTTCACTTTGCAGGGCACCTTGGAATGCCTTTTGGGCTGTACTATCATCATGTAGATATTTTAGTAATTGTAGAGGTCTTCAGGATTTCCCAGCTGCCTAAAAGTTTGCAGTTGTTTGCAACCACAAATTCTGGATCCTTTTTTTTTTTTTTTTTTTTTTTTTTTAAACCTCTTTCTTACATAAGAATCAACCGGTACAACAAAGGAAAAGGGCATGTGGTATCCGTGAGAGAGAACAACCAGCATTATATGGAAGAAGAGCTGCCTTAGACGATTCATTGCTCAAACCCAGTGTTACATAACATCTATTCTTTATTCAAAGGAGACGGCAAACTTGTGAACAGGGAGCCACTTATGCCCTAATTGTAAAGTCAAACTTACCTAGAAGCAAGCATTTTGCCATGAGGAAACATGTTAGCTGTCTAACCCACAATGCTCAAATTCTGAGTATATAGTATGGTTATTGTATACAGAAAATCCCAGCTAATCTCATCCAAACAGCTATCTCTCTTTGTCAGCCACCTATGGGTGCAGAATTCACCATTGCTAATTGATGTCTTAGGTTTAATATTTTTAAAAGTAAACTTATGACTATGAAAATTTTGTCCTCATAGATACGATATTGTGAAATTAGTGATGCTGTAAAATGGAAGCCCTTATACTTTTTTTATTCTCAAAGACCTTAGTGTTACACTTTTTTCCTTTTTAAGTATTAGCTCACTTTCCATAGAGGAACTTTTTGTTATGTCAGCCAAATAGCCCCCAAATTTAGTACTGCACATAGTCTATTGCCGTTGTTCCCCTCCCCCCCCACCCCCACCCCCCCCCCACACACACACAAAGCTACTAAACATTTTACTCAAGATTGAAGAACAATGTCCACAGTAAAAACAGAAATCATGAATGAAAATACTCAGGCAAAAGAAGCTGAAGTGTTTTATCATAAGGAAATGTTCCTAGGTCAGAGTGGGATCTTAATAAAAGAAAGACAGCAGATTACTAGTGTTCTAAATTTTAAGATGAACATTTACTGTAAAATAACAAATAGGTAAAACTGTTATTTTAATCTACAGCTTAAATCCCCCAAAGAAGTATTAAGGGCAAAATCTTGGCCTCTCTGATAAAGACTTACTCTGGAGAGTACAAGTGTTACAGAAATATTGGATACACTGTCTTGTTGTTGGGCAAGATGGTTCAGGGCAGCCAGTCATGCTGTACAGTGACATGCATGTTGCTTCTCCTTTGAAAAGCATCAGCGTGCTCGCCAGTAGTGGCAACATTGTGGTGTGGTACCTAGTCGTCATTCCCAGCATGAGGTTGGAATGCCCTGCTGCTGTGGGGAGGGGTGGATGGGAAAAGCCTCCCTAAGTGGTTCTTACTCACTAGCATACCCACATTGCACCAATCAGGATTTTGCTCTAAGGCTTCCTTACTGCAGTCTGCTTAACTTTTTTTACAAGGAAGTTTAAATTTCACTTTTCCACGAAGTGTGTAACTTTTCAGGCTATTTGCTGAAGCCCAGAGAAAAGTAAACCACAACCCAAGTCCTTTTTGAAATCTCCCATTATGGGTTGTCAGGAGAATAACGATGTACTTACTGGTCATTGTTTTGAGAGCCAGTATATATGTATTTTTATACCTTTGTTGTAACAGTGTTCTTAATGCAAATTAAATTTATTTGTAATGCTGATGCCATGGAACATGTCCTCATGTTTATTCATGTCAGTGCCTCCAATTAGATCAAATGTTTCTACAGGTTGATTCTTTTTTAAACTTGAAGCCCAGATTGATGATTTTGTAACAAGTATAAGCATAATAAGTATATACTTAATAAGTATAATTTATAACAAGTACAAGCTTGGTATCAGCCTGTAAATACCAAACAGTTCCTTAGGTTCAGATTCCCATTATTCAAAATCAGGGAAGGGAAGAAGTTGAAATCTGCAATATCTCTTAACACAGTATGTTCATGACTTTGGTAGTACATTCCTGGGTGAATTCTGCACTAAAAAATTAAAAATTCTGTGCAGAATATTTTAAAATTCCTCGTATATTGTAAAAATAACGCCATATAACCATGCCAGTTTCACTTACTTTGGTAATTTATTTAAACTACAATACAATGCATGGAGCATGGGAGTAGGGAGTTTTGGAGGAAAACTCCAAATTCCCTTTGTCTAATTGTAATGTAGCTAGGTTTGACCCTTTATTTCTAGTTATTAGTCAACAAATATATGCATCCATATGCTCAGTATTACATCATAGGCAACTGAAGAGCAAGTAAAGGCTGGGGAGTCAAACTCACAATTTATGTTAGCTACTGACTATTTCCAGAAAGGCCAACGGTAAACAGTTCTTGGAGCACATTTTGATAGGAAAATTTTTCGGTCCAAAAATTTAGACCAGTTCTAATCACTGAAACACTATAAGCATTGATAAGGTTACTGTCATTTACAATAAGGCTCCTTTGCACCATTCTGGCAATGTAAAGGAGCCTTAAAACTTTTATGCCTGTTTTATGCTCCCAGGGGGAATTCACTAAGAATGGGAACAGTTCACTAACAACAATGGGAACAACTTAGCCGGCAGGCTGCTACATTCTGCTCTGCCTGAAGGGATAGACTCTACCTCACACATACCTCCAGACACCCAGAAGCCCTAATCCTCCACATGGGATTCACCACAATAGGGAGTGAGAGGGACAGAGTCTCTTTTGCTTGCATGTCTGCACACCCAGCCCCGCCCCCCGCCGTGATTTACATCTCCACTGGCTGCTCCAGGCACCCAAGCCAACATGACCAGGCCGCCTGAGAGGGGCGTGTGACTGCTCTTGCGGCTTCCCTTTGTTTCCCTTTCAAAAGTCATTTTTCTGCAGGAAAGCAAAACATTTTCGCAGGGGATATGAATTGTACACATGCTCAGTGGGGCAGAATTCCCCCAGGAGCACAAGTAGTAAACCTCTGTAGCATTTAAAGAAGCAACTTTTTGAATAGTCTTACTGGTTGGCCATTTTCAATTACTTCGATAGTTTTGCTGTATTTTTGAAACCTGATTTATGATCTTTTATGCTTATAAAATCAGGCTTTGTCCTAATTTTCAGTATTCTTTGTAACTTTGTTTACCTTTTATGTACTATTGTCTTATGTATTTCAAAAGCAGATGGGTATTCACAATGTTTTTCATAAAAGGTAAAACAAAGAAATTCCATTTTGTAAATCTGATTCTTACATGTGTAAACATGGTGTGCCAACAAAAACTTTATTTTTCCTGTTTCTGGTTTTCCTATCTTAAATCATGCCCATATTCCACTTTAGTTATCTTGCATAATTTGAGTAGATAAACATTTTCAAGAACAAAAGTGGGAAAACATTTATCTCTGGCAGAAATAGCGGGGGAGAGGGGGAACCCGCTTTTATCCTCGTGTCTCATTCCCTTTTAAGTATAAGCAAATATTTGTACTTAAAAATACTATTAAATTGTTTAGGCCCAGAATTTCACTCAAGTTAAAATTCTTGTAAACTGTAAATTATTGCGAACTGTACATGTCTCCAGACTGTAAATATTTTTTTAAATCTATTGTTACTGGGAACTTTAAAATTATGTATAACCTCACAATTGTTGCTCTGTTGCTACTGAGATAGCTTTTGTTAGCAAAGGGTACATGGATCAACACACCCTGTTCCTAGAACTATGCTGGCATTGACAACATTGATGCTTACAAAGCAAATTACCTGTAACAGACTGTGAACAAGAGATGAAAAAATCTGTATTTGCCAATGGAAAAGGTCAAAGCTTACGGGAAACTTCCAAGCCCCTTTTTCTAGATTAGGGTAGGTTTTCAAAAATTTCCCACTTGCCAATATGGTGGAACTCAGTGTAAGATTGAGCACCTTCATTTGATTGTCTACCAGTTATCACTGTTTTAAAACACCATATTGATTAGACCTGCTCTGAGCAAAGTTACATGACATGGTGCTTTAAAATCAGGCACACCTTCTATGCTGTACTGCAGAGGTCTTCCAAAAGTTGCTAACATAGTGGAACCCAACTGCTATTGGCAAAGTTGCATCATTTTTTAAAAAATAAAACAGGATGAGGGTACAATATTACCATCAACATCTACACAAAGAACAAACTTCATCTTCTGTGCACACGAGGTGTTACTAAAGTGCCTGGACCTGCACATTGTAGAGCAGATACTAGGAAACAGGGCCGGCTCCAGGCACCAGCTTGGCGCGGCCACTCCGGACAGGGGCGGCAAGTCCAGCTATTCGGCGGACGGTCCCTCACTCCCGCTGGGAGCGAAGGACCTTCCGCCGAATTGCCGCCGCAGATCCCGATCGCGGCTTTTTTTTTTTTTTTTTTTTTTGTGGCTGCTTGGGGCGGCCAAAACCCTGGAGCCGGCCCTGCTAGGAAAAGACATTTTCAAACAGACATTTTCTAAAGTTGTGCACATACCTTTGTGCTTCTCTTGGTAGGTATGCATACCTAGAAGAGAGCCTGCATTTTCTTAAAAGGAGTCAGCTAGTCCTTAAAAACTTGCCATGGGATTTTAATTTTAACTCATTTATATGTGTGTATGTATGTATGTGTATAGATGTTTAATGTGGAAAAATAAATTCTCATGGCTAGTATTTTAACCGTATATATATATATATATATATAATTTTAATTTCCAATCAGTTGATTTTGCTTTTATCACATAAATATTCCAAGAATTCTGCCTTCCCTTTACAGTATTTGTAAGAACACCTCAGTTCCTCCTACGCTTTCACACTTTTTTCATATTTGAGATTAAAGAAATTACAATTCTATAATGTTGGTGCTGTCTGCAATGGAATGGTTGACTTTGAAAGAAGTTTGTAACAACTGCTTTGCTCCAAGTTTGTAGTTTAAGCTCCAGTCCTGCAAAGACTTGTATATTTAACTTGATCTCAATGGGACTATTCATGGGTTTAAAGTTTGTGTGGAAGTTTCTGCAGGACTTGAGCATTAATGAGATCAAATCTAGGATACAAAAGAGCAGGAATTACATGGATGTATGGGGCTGAACATAATGGATCCAAAACAGGAGACCAGTGTTAACTGTTGTACAGTTTTTTAAATTTTGTATTTTTAAATAGCAACCTTATGTACTGTTGCATGCTTTTGTTAGGACAGTGGGCTGCCAGCTTGACTTTTAACTATATTTTATAAGAACTTGCACGCTTTAAATTTTAAGATTAAAAAAAATCCATCAAACATGATTGGTCTGATTCAAAAGGAAAAAAAAGTGATGAAATAAACATTATTAGATGCCTAGTCTGGAGGTAATTATTTTGCATGTTACATGTAAAGTTCTTGTAAATTGAACTGTTTGCATTGAATTAAGTCTGTACCAAAGGAAACACTTCTTAAAGGAAGCCTTATAGAGTGTTGAGCTTTTAGCTCTAAAAAATGGCTTTAGCAATTAGTATATTTAATGTATATAGCACCCGGTTTGGGGAAAACTTTTTCCTGTAAGGTACTATACATTAGTTTTTTACACTGTGTGTAAGAAATTATGTTGCTTAGTGCTGCTAATGGTTTATCTGGAGAATTAAAGAAGAATTTTCTGTTTTGCTTGAAAAGTGTTGGCATGTGTCAGGCAGCATTTTCCTAATGTTGATGAACATAGTAATAAAGCTCACTGTAAGTTTTGATGTTAATTTAATAAAAGTCTGTGAAATACAAAGATTATGCTTTTTGAGCTCCCCAGTCATTGTTCGCTGAAAAATTTATAATTTGTGGTTGATTATACATAATTGAAATAAAATTATGTACTAAAAGAGAATGTATACTGGTTAAAATACTAGTGAGGTTACCACAGTGACTGCAGGGAAAGCTGTTGATAAACTGCTGTATGTGGACTCACTTCAATCAAGCTTGTTTGGATCGTCATTGCCAGGGGTATTGTGAAGGCCAAAAGTGTAAGTGGGTTTGAAAAAAAATTGGTTAAGTTCATAGAGGATAGGTCTATCAATGGCTGATAGCCAAGATGGTCAGGGACACAACCCCATGCTCTGGTGTGTGACTGCCAGAAACTGGGACAGGATGTCAGGGGGGTGGATCATGCAATAAATTACCCTGTTATGTTCATTCCCTGTGAAGCATCTGGCACTGGCCACTGTTAGAAGACAGGATCATGAGCTAGATGGACCCATTAGTCTGACCCACTGTGGTCATTCTTATGTTCTTAATCTGCTTGCCTATTTAAAGCTTTAATTCAAATGAGGGATATAATGTTTGAGGCAATGCTGGTGTTTTAGAATTTGCTTAGTGTAATAGAAGTGTTCTAATCTTTAGTTGGCATATGTCTTGCTTTTATGCAGTGTAACCTGACCTTTTAAACTTTTTGTTTTATACGACATATATTGGGCTGCAGTATAATTTCCATTATTTTATACAGTGCTGCCCAAATCCGAAATAAGGCAAATGAACTCAGTTGCTTCCTAGTTCATTTTAGACCATAAAAATTAGTGTTGCCAACTCCCATGGTCTTGTGAAGTTTGAGGTTCTTAAGACCCCACCTACTGCAGTTGTCCAGTGATTACGTTAAGAAAATAGGTTCCTAGCCCTTATGGTTGTGGAGAAGAGCTTGAAAACATATCCAAAGTGTAACCTAAAGAAAAATAAAACAAACCCACTGGTGGTTTTTGTTTTGTTTTATAAATTAAAACTCGTAATTTTTCTGAGGCTTGGCCCATGATTTTGGAGTAGTGGGGAATTAGCTGTAGTTGTATTGGCATGTTCGTATCCAGCCCACAAGTCAGAGGAGAAACTTCAGCATACTAATATTTTAGCTTTTCTGTGTCCCTAGACTTTTTGTAAATAAATTCATTTTGTGTGTGTGTGCCTTTGAAGACTTATAAAAGGGGCCAAGGCTCCAGAACAACTTTAGCCATACAGCTGGCATTAGGGAAGCATGTATTATCAAAGGGTTGTTCCCTCTTATAATAAGACGTCATAAACAATGGCACAGTGACACTTTAGAAGAAAATCTACACTAGCCATGCTTGCCTTTGTAGCTCTGTTGTGAGGTTTTGAACAATATTGGTAACAAGTTCTCAGTTTGTTAAACGTTGGAGTTTCCTCTTATTTTTAAAGATTACCGCTACTTTGTATCATTGTATGTGGAATTTAAGACATTTCCAGTCCAACAAGAGATTTTTACCTGGTAGTTTGCAGCCATTTGTCCCGAGCCCATCTTAGATTCTCTTGTATAGGGTTAAAATATAAGAAATTATACCAACAAAGGCCCTTATCCTGCAGGGATAACAATGTGGACAAGACCCTGTACCTGTCCTTCGATGCCTTCAGTGGGTGACTGCCAGTATCTATTCACTAGTTTCTTTTTACAGGCTTGGGGGCCTAAGCATGGTTTGATCTTTTTTTTTCTATGTAGTGTTAAAATCATGATTTTTGTAATTCTTTATGGTTAACAAATAAAAATAAATAAATAACCAATGCCCTATCCTGGGCCAATGGTAGGAATTGAACTCTGTTCCTACTAAGCTTGAACTAATTTAGAAACAATAGCAGACTCAAACTTCGTAGCTCACTAGCCACTAGAGAAGGGGGACTATCACAGTTCACACAACTGCACCTGTCTTCATCCTCCGTGGTTCAAGCAAAGGCACCCACTCTCAGGCTTCCAGCTCCTCTGGTCTTCACCTCCCGTAGGTGGAGACATGCATCTCTTCCTTTCCTTCCTTCACTGTGTTAGCCCTAGCAATAGGCAGTCTGCCTGACCAGGACTGCTTTCTTTCTTTTCTGAATCAGTTAACAGCATGATTGCACACACTTATAAATTACTACACAGTTAAAGTAAAAAATGTTAGAGCATAAAAACAATAAGAGCCTACATGCATGCTAATAAACTTACCAGAGATCACCTCAACTGTAGCGTGGGCTGTGGCTGGTGCAGTCCTTCCAAGACCCATGCAAGGGGTTTCCTTGTGGTTTCAAGTTCATCACAGATTCAGATCAGAACAAGCACCCAGACTTTGAGTACACCCTAGATGCTCTCCTGCCTAGAGTAGCCAGGAGTCAGTGGATCTCCTGGGCCTGTGGGGAGAAGAGGCTGTGCACCCACAGCTACGGAGCAGCTGTGGAAACATGGACATCTATGAAAAAATTGCATGGTGAATGGAAGTAAAGGGGTACCACAGGGGTCAGCAGCCGTGCTGCATGAAAGCAAAGGAACTTCAGACAGATTTAAAGAACAAAGGTTGGTTTAAAGATCATAAAATACATATAGTACATAATCAGCAATAACTTAATTTAGGTGAATAAATTTACTGATACAGTTCAGATATTAGCATCCAAGTATTCAGGTATATGACTCATGAAACCTATCAATTTAACCTATCCTTTAAATCAGCTTTTGTACCAAGTGACTGAAGGATAGCTAATGTGGTGCCAATTTTTAAAAAGGGGCTCCAAAGGTGATCCTGGCAATTACAGGCTGTTAAGCCTGACTTCAGTACTGGGCAAACGGGTTGAAGCTATAGTAAAGAACAAAATTGTCTGACACATAGATTAACATAATTTGTTGGGGAAAAGTCCACATGCTTTTTGGAAAGGGAAATCATACCTTACCAATCTACTAGAATTGTTTGAGGGGTCAACAAGCATGTGGACAAGGGGGATCTAGTAGATATAGTGTACTTAAATTTTCATAAAACCCTTTGGAAAAGGCCCTCACCAAAGGCTTTTAAGAAAAGTAAGCTGTCAGGGATAAGCGGGAAGGTCCTCTGATGGATTGATAACTGGTTAAAAGATAGGAAACAAAGGGTAGGAATAAATTATCAGTTTTCAAAATGGAGAGGGGTAAGTAGTGGTGTCCCCCAGGGGACTGTACTGGACCAGTCCTATTCAACATATACATAAATTATCTGGAAAAAAGAATAAACAGTGAGGTGGTAAAATTTGCATTTGATACAAAATTACTCAAGATAGGTAAGTCCAAGGCAGATTGTGTAGAGCTAGAAAAGGATCTCTCAAAACTGGGTGACTGGGCAACAAAATGGCAGTTGAAATTCAGTGTTGATAAATGCAAAGTAATGCACATTGGAAAACATAATCCCAACTATAGATGTAAAATGATGAGTGGTAATAGCTAATTTAGACCCCAAGAAAGAGATCTTGGAGTCATTGTGAATAGTTCTCTGAAAACATCCACTCAATGTGCAGGGGCAGTCAAAAAAGCGAACAGAATATTTGGAATCATTAAGAAAGGGATAGATAAGAGAGAAAATATCATATTGCCTCTCTATATATGCATGGTACAACCACATCTTGAATACTGCATGCAGATGTGGTTGCCCCATCTCAAAAAAGGTATACTGGAATTGGAAAAGGTTCAGAAAAAGGCAACAAAAATGATTACCGGTATGGAACGGCTTCCGTTTGAGGAGAGATTACTAAAACTGGGACTTTTCAGCTTGGAAAAAAGATGACTAAGGGGGGATGTGATAGAGGTCTATAAAATCATTACTGGTGTGGAGAAAGTAAATAAGGAAGTGCTATACTTCTCATAACACAAGAACTAGGGATCACCAAATGAAATTAATAGGAAGTATTTCTTCATACCACACACAGTCAACCTGTGGAACTCTTTGCCAGAGGATGTTGTGAAAGCCAAGACTGTAACAGGGTTCAAAAAAAGAACTAGATAAATTCATGGAAGATAGGTCCATCAATGGCTATTAGCCAGAATGGTGTCCCTAGCCTCTGTTTGCCAGAAGCTGAGAATGGGTGACAGGGCATGGATCACTGGATGATTACCTATTCTGTTCATTTCCTCTGGGGCACCTGGTGTTGGCCAATGTCGGAAGACAGGATACTGGGCTAGATGGACCTTTGATCTGACCCAGTATGGTCGTTCTTATGACTTAGGGGGGCCTCAGTAGTACCAGTCCTTCCAACCTTTCCCAAAGGATTGGGGCCCTCTAGGGACTAGGGGTCCTGTCCATTTAGTGATCAGGAAGAAGGCCTTGAGCCTTTTTAAAACCGGACTATTTATCCAAAATCCTGTTGGTCCCTGGAGAATCCAGTTTGAACTAGTATATGTGATCCTGTCCAGGAGGTGGCTTCAAAGGGCTCATAACAGAAGAATTACATTAGCATCCCCAGTCTTCTAGAGGAGTTGCATACAATTCCATGATAACACAATTGCATTTTTAATACAATGTACCACAAAGGTATTAAACTAAATTCAATATGTTTTAACTTCACTGAATTAAGTGTATCTTAATTCCATAAGGTTTGTCCATGATATTAGTCTGTCACAGGGCCAAGGATCCATTTTTCCTAGTTTGGGTTACATAAGATTGTTGTTGAGTTTCTCGTTTCAAGAACCAGTGGATGTTTTTGACAGGAAGGGAGACATTGCTGAAGTTCTGAGAAATCAGTCTATCTGGCTTCTAGTGAATGCTTTTCCGTGTGCTGGCTCTGTATCAAACTATTGTTTGGAATGGCAGCTCCAAATTCAGAACCTAGATTATCCAATGTGATTTCTTTGAAATTCTCAGAATTAAGATATAATTATTCTTAGTTCCTTATTTATTTCTTTTTCCCATGCCCTCTTTATACAAATCTCAATTCTCATTACACATTAACTCCTTGGCTTATGTGAGAAAGCAAACAACAGGATTTTTAGAGATGGCCGTTTTTTTGGTGGAGAATTCTGTGCCACTACCTAAATCTCCTAAGTGGAGTCCCTGCTTCCATCTATTTGTTAATACAATACTTGAAAAATGGATTTTGGTAATGGCACTTGAAGTATTCTAACTTGCTCAGAGATGATTCAGATAATCCAGGGCAGTGTTTCTCAGCCTTTTTTAGTTGGAGGCCCCAAAGGTAGATTGGGAGACGTGCCTCTGACTTTCTCGTGTCATGTTTTGGCACAGTTGCCACTTTTCTGTCCATCTTACCTCTTCTCTAGAATCCTTTTTCCACCTCAACTTCTGTTTCCTTCTCCTGTGAAGACTACATACTGCTTGGAAGAAGGGGCATCAATTTGAAGGCCAGTAGTTGAGGCTGCAGGAGAAGAGAGGCTTGGAACTGTAGCTCTGCAGACATGTCCTACTCCTGCAGCTGGCTGAATTGGGGTGGGCTGTACAATTCAAGATCATCATAGATTATCACTCCAAAACCACAGCCAAGATCTGATGTTTTCACTTATCTCAAATAGTTCCTTAGGCATACAGGATATTGACCGAGCACTAAGTCACACAGTGTTCGAATATATGCTTAGACTCTCCACGTTCACATTTGGGATCATTCCTTGGCTTTCATTTGGTCATATTGTTACCAGACTTTACCATCTCAGCTCTTGTTTGATTTAGAGTACACAAATGTTTTCTTTCAAGGTCAGTGCCTGGAGGAAGATGTTCTGAAGGAACCACGTTCTCCAAGATGATTGGCATTTCCCACCATTTTGTTACTCTGTAGCCTTCCACGGTGGTATTTTGGGGTAAGGGATTTTCAGAGGCAAAGCTCTTTCTGGATGGTGGAATGTGTCCATGCAATGGGTGTCTTAAATCATGCACCTGTTTTTGTCTCCTTTTTACTAAAGGCGACTGGTCTCACTGATGGTGCAGTCCCTGTGAAACAGTACAGCTGCTGTAGTAGGAAGAGAGCCTGAGACATAAGCCCTTGTATCAGAGGCCTGCTATGAGGCTCACTCACCGAATCTGGCAAGAAACAGGGCTGATATTGCAGAAATACACATCCCTAAGAAGTGCTAGTCACAGAGTGTGCACACAAACACATCCTGATATCAAGTGGTACCAGAACATTTTGATATTAAGGATGGTACAAAACCATTCCCCAAGGATAATAGGAGAACACTGACCCCTCCTAAAAGATAAAGTCAGGATGATAGTATGTAATAGAGATGTTTTGATTGAACCAACATGTATGAGATGATGGGTGATAACTAGCAATCTTAGGGGACAGTAACTAACTCTGTGAAAGAGGCAGTACTAACTTGTTTGTATCGGGGTGTGACTGGAGTCCGAGGAAAGCCAACCAAGGTCACTCAGTTAGGGTGAACTGCAAAGAATGGGTCAGAGAATCCCCAAAGCTGGAGGATATTCCAACACTTAGATTTACAAAACCAGCAAAAAACAGCTTCTATAATACCTCACAGGTTACCCAGAAACCAACAACACAATTCCCTTAAAGTAACCCAGCCTTAGGCCTCCACCCAGACACCCAAGTCAAATATGATGAGGATTACTGAAAATCTTATTCATCATATAAAAAAGTTCTACCAATTCCAAAGGACTGGATACATTACCTCCCAGGTTAATGAATAATTCATATCTTACCCAAATATATGCTTACAGCCAATTCTTATTAACTAAACTAAAATTTGTTAAAAAAGAAAATCAGACCCCCAACCCCTATGTTCCCCCTCATACTTGGAATGTGATTGTGGAGTTTGCAGTTTAGGAAGGATGGTTTCCTTGGCCTGCATGGATTGTTTTGTGCAATGTTCTGAATCTATTGTGTTCAATTAATTACTCAGCTCTTTAAAAATATCAGATATTTATTACAAACTGCAAGTAACTAGATTCTGTAACAGATGAAAATTGAAGGTGGCTTGGAATAGTGGTACTTTGGAAAAGTTACAGAAACATGCTTTCCTTCATATTGAACTTTTTCATTTACTTTTCTTACCTTTTCACATCTGAATTAGTTCATGTTAAGCTTCTGAAGTTGTGAAATAAAAGTATTGAAATGGTCAGGACATCTACATGCTAGTGTGTTGCTTACATGGAATTCAATTTGACAATAGACGGTTTGTTTCAAGAATCCTAATTTTCATCTATCTTCCGATTCTTCTAAATCAACAGTGTAAAAAATTGTATAAGGTTTATTTCTGTGTTCTATGTGATAGGGTTATCAAATCCTGAGAAAATAACTATGAAATATTTGTATTTGAAAGGTTTACCATATACTTAATAAAAATAGAATTGTCAAAATATTGAAATAAATTTTGTCTGCCAGTTATCTGTTTTAAAGCTTGTTCTGCTGTATATGAAAGTGCGAATGGTGAAATTTAAAACACTTATGGTTTAATATTCTATACTCAAAAATAAAAATGCCAAGTGACAACATCAGTCTCAAAATTTGAGAGGCAGCAACAAGCAAGATTGTTCTAATATTGTAGTAAGCTAAAAGTAGTAAAAGCCTGAACGCTGTTGGGGGGGTGGGATATCAGATAAAGTTGGGGAGAGGATGGAAGATGTGCTTAAAATTAGTCATATATAAAAAAAATATATATATAATGGAGATATCCCATCTCCTAGAACTGGAAGGGACCTTGAAAGGTCATCGAGTCTAGCCCCCTGCCTTCACTAGCAGGACCAAGTACTGATTTTGCCCCAGATCCCCAAGTGGACCCCTCAAGGATTGAACTCACAACCCTGGGTTTAGCAGGCCAATGCTCAAACCACTGAGCTATCCCTCCCCCCTCATGTGCTCAAGTACCTTGTTGAATTGGAGCCTGGAGTCTAACTGGCTATTACACATTACCTTCAGCTATAATATGTACACTTTTTTTATTTCTACAAAGAACCCCATAATATGGAGAAGGTTTCCCTTAAGTGTCAGTTCCAACAGTCGATACAACAGCATCAGGCTACATATAGCAGCTTCACAAGTCTGCTGTTATAAACAAGGTCACTGGAAAACTGGTTCCAAACTGTGTGTATTTTGTCCCTTGTTTAAGTCTGTCTGATAGTAAGACTTATAAAGTGCCTTTCATCCCAAAGGATCCCAGAGCAGTTACCTGTGTGTGCATATCTGAATCATGCCCCCGGCAAGTTAATGCATACTTTTCTGGGATGAAACAATGCACAGTAACACAACCCGGAAAAGCAAGAAGTAAAGAAGAAGAATGTAGGTAATTGAAGCTGCAGGGAGAATTAGAACAAAATGCAGATGCCTAAATAGGAATTAGCCCCCATCATCCTAGCCGAATACCCATATTTTTATGGGAAGCGACAAAGGCTTTTTAATGACTAAGTTATTAGGATCTCAGTCTTACACCTCCTCTAGAAGCCTGCACTGGCAGCAACACTTTCCCCCAGCATCAAATGTAACCCAAAGCTAAGGTGACCAGATGTCCAGATTTTATAGGGATAGTCCTGATTTTGGGGTCTTTTTCTTATATAGGCTCCTATTACCCTCTACCTCCTGTCCCAATTTTTCACACTTGCTGTCTGGTCACCCTACCCAAAGGAAGAGTGCTGTCTACTGAATATCACACTCTACTCCCTCTGGCACCTTGGCCTTTCATGGAGGTCTCCCATCCAAGCACTAACTAGGCCTCACTCAGCGTCACAGTGATATATAGCTGATGTACCTTAAATCACAATTACGTATAATGTTCATAACAACCCAAATGTTATATTTAAAGGGACACAGTCAGACAAAGAATTAGTTCTGTGCAGTGCCTGCTATTGTAATAAGTAACATTTAAGATTACTGCAACTGCAAGGTTAGATTTTTTCTGGTGTGTATTTGACAGCAATTAGTGTACAGTCCATTTCACTGTTTCCCCCAGTACAGTCGGTCGATACTGTACAGTTGGTCAGATTCATTTTTGATTTTGTGTGGGTATTTCACACAGTTGTTTGCAGTGTTTTTGTAGCTGTGCTGGTTCCAGGACATTAGAGAGATGGATGAAGTAATATCTTTTTGTAGGACCGACTTCTGGTCTTATAAATAGACAAAGCTTTCCAGCTACACAGAGATCTTTCACAGCTCTGGGAAAGATAACCAGTTTCACAACTAAATATAAGGTGGAACAGATTATTTAGCATAAGTAGTTAACATGTATTATAAGAGACCATTCAAAGTGAGGTTGCCTGCTAACACTTCTGTAGGACAAAAGGGGGTTAGTAGGTTACAGATTGCTGTAATAAGCCATAAATCCAGTGTTTTTATTAAGCTCATGATATTTAGAGTCTGCAAAGTTATGAATTTAAGCTCCCAGGCTCATCTTTTGAAGGTGTTGTGCAGATTTCCTTTGTGGATGAGGACTGAAAGGTCAGATATGGAATGATCACTTTGTGAAAAGTGTTCACCCATGGATGATGTGGTGTTTTTGTCTTATTTTTCTGTGCGAGTTCATTCAAGAACAATGATTGTCTTGTTTCAACCACATAGTTATTATTGGGGCATTTAGTGCACTGGATGAGGTATACCACATGTTGTGATAGACGTGTATGTAAGTGGGAGAATGGTCCCACTATTGTGGGGGAATTTTCTTGGGTTCTATATTACCCGGATGTAATCAGATAGCAAAAGGACTTGAGTCCCCATCCCAGCTCCCTTTACCCAGATGCCTGGCTCACCTCAAGGACTCCTCTTCAACTCTCCTGTGTGGTAGAGTCCTCATAACTCCAATAAGGATGGGAACAGGATTCCTAGTCTCATCATGGGTCATATAGGATGGGGGCTAAGGTGTCCCCATTCCTCACTGGCCACTTCCCTGACCGAGTGATCACTACATTGAGTTTAAACTGAATACAATTTATTAAACAGCGACTGTAAAAACCCAAACACAACAAAGGAAAAATGGAAAAGGTTAAAAGAAGAAGGAGCCCCGCCTTATGGGCATGGGGAACACCATGAACAGTAGTCTCTGGAACTTAAGAAAATTACAGTCTATTCCTTATATATACCAGGACTCCTTCCCAGGACCTGGCTGTGTTGCAGTGATACTGTGGGTAAGATACCTGCTTTGGTAGTGGCTACATGCCCCGAGGTTCTAGGTGGCAGGACTCTTCTCCCCAGTATCAACCATCCCAGCAGGTTCATGCACCCCAGCCCCTCCAAGTCCAGCCTTCAGGGCTTTCTTGTCTGGTGACATCTCCCTGCACTGGGCCATTTCTGCCCAGGGTTCCCAGTTGCTCACCACACTCAGCTCTAGTATTACTTGTGGCGTGGTCAGCCTTCCGCTATTCCAGCTCTGGTCCCACCGGTCCCCCTGTAGCTCAGTCCTGGCTCACCATTGATGCTGCTGGTCTCCACGGCTCTAGCTCCCTGGCTCTGGGCAGCTTCTCTGCCTCCAGCTCAGCTCCACCTCTGAGCTGCTTCTTTGGCACCTCTGGTTCTGTCCCTCTGTTCTCCCCCCAGCTTAGCTCTGGCCTGCTGCATTTTCCTTTGCTCTGTTCTAATCTGCCCTGGCAGCCACCGCTCACATGGAGGATGGGCCTTGATGGGCTCTTGACTCCCTCATTGGCCTGCCTGCCCTGTCATTTTGACTGACTTTGAGTGCTAGCTTTTGCATCTGTTGTTTTGGAAGGGTCTGGTGATGCTTTGAGTTGGTTCGTCCTCATCTGTGGGGAGCTTGCTTCTGCTGATGTGTTTGGCAAGGCTCGGAGGGTGTTTGAAGGCTAGAAGAGATTGTTCAGGAAAAAAAGATTTCAGGACATAGTCCCCGCTGAGTCTGGCTTGTAATTGTTTAATGATACCCCATATGGGTTCCAGTGTGGGTTGGTAGGTGACAACTATGGGGGAAGAGGCAGGTTCTCTCAGGGTATTTGGGTGGCCCATTCCATGATGCAATCCACTTCTCTGGTGCAGTGTCCTTGTTTGGTGAAGGTGATTTTAAGTATATTAAGGTGTATATCCCAGACTTTCTTCTTGGAGCATATTCTGTGTTATCTGAGCGCCTGGCTGGAGAGAACAGATTTCTTGGTGTATTTGGGGTGGTTCACCCCAAACACACCAAGAAATCTGTTCTCTCCAGCCAGGCACTCAGATAACACAGAATATTTGTTACTGGATTTGTGAAAGTAGATGAGATGTTCTAAGGGTTTCTTGCATATAGTTGTCTGTAGGGTTTCATTGCTGAAGCTGACTAGGGGGTCCAGGAAACTGATGTTAGTGGGGAATGTTCTAGGGAGAGTTTGGATGAGTGGTGGTTGAAGTTGTGGAAATCTATGAGGGAGTTTAGGTCATCTGTCCAGATGATGAAAATATCGTCTTCGTATCTCAGGTATCTCATCAGTTGGCCTCATTACATAATCATCGTGGTTGAAGATTACAATGGTACCCATTTATCTGCTGGTTTCTTCACTATCTGGTGGTTGGATTTCAGGAATTGTATAGCTGTCTTCTCGGCAGTGAAGAGACTGTGGTGGGCGTGTTTAAGGATTTCAATCATATTTTTTTTTCCTGAATCAATCAATTTAATGATCAAATGTGTGGTTTCATCCACTCTGGGGTGTCCAGTAAGAGGATTCTTTTTTTCTTATGATTGTCAGTGGGGATGTGGTAGCTGTGAATGGCGTCGTCATCATTGTGAAAGAATTCTTTGTGTAAGCAAAAGAGTTCTTCTAGTTCTTCACATGTTAGTATGGTATATGATTCTGTGATAGGGCAGAAGTTCAGTCTTTTGGAGAGTAGTCTTGATAAAGTGATGATGTTAGAGTTCTCATGTAGTGTTCATGTGGTGGGTCCTGGTGTCATGATTTCACCTATAGTGGTGTTCTATAGGTGTAGAGTTGTTGTAGTTGGTTCCACTTTTTGTTTTTTTGTTGGCAAGCTCTGGTTAGGGTTTTTGATAGTTGCTTTGGGTTTCTTGCATGATCTTCAGGTAGGTTTCCTGATTTTTTTCTCCCTTCCAGTGTGTGTGAGTATGAGATGAGTTCTAGTTGGAGGTGGTCTCTTCTGGAGCATGAAAGGTGCAGATGATTCCTCAGTTTCTCCTTCTATGAGTACCATTCCCAGACTTGAAGAAGAGCTCTGTGTAATCTCAAAAGTTTTTCTCACCAAAAGGAGTTGGTCCAATAAAAAATATTACCTCACCTACCTTGTCTCTCTATTTCATATCATGTCAGGCAGAAAAGGAAATTATTTTTAACTCAAAGACTGGCAGTGGAACTCATGGGCATGTGTAATATCTGAAACCTTTTACCTTTGTTTTAAACAAAATGACTAGATTTCATGTTGACAGTGTCCCTTTAAGGATGAAGAGCACACAATAACTAGTCATAATTGGCTAATTGCTGGTGTAAAATGTTAACTGGAAGAGAATGAGGGAGAAAAAATATGGTAGAAAGTGAACGCTTTGAAAATAGACTAGTACTGTTGTATATGAGAGGTTATCACTATGCAAATGAATTTTCTTCAGGAAGTTTTAAAATAATGAAATCACTTCAGTGTATTTCTAGTAGGTCAGTCAATTTAAAAAAAAATGTTTAAAATTAAGTTTCCACTGCTGAACTGACAGAATTGCACTGGCCCTGAATCAGAAATGTAAACAGTGTTAGGTTTGTGGGTAAATATCATTATCTGATTTTATAGCTGGAGAAACATATGAAGAGAGGTTTAGGCCAAAGTTTTCAAACCTTGATATCTGAAGTTAGCCTCTTAAATCCATATTTGGGCATGTATAAAAGTAACCTGAACTTCAAAGGTGCTGATCAGTTGCAGCTCCCATAGATTTTTTATGTGCTTATTATGTTAGAGTTCCAAGTGAAGGAGACAGACAGACACACACACATGGATGTTCCGCACTTTGCCTCCTACCCCTCCCCCCACAAAAAAGCTAGCACAAACAGCAACTCAAGTCAGATAAGTGTCCCTCTGAGACTAACATGGGATTTATTTACATTAACACTATGTTCTAAAGCTGAACACAGAAGCAGCATCCTTTGGTAGGAAGTGCTCTAAACAGTGGTCTCCAAATGCATTAAAACTACTGATTTTAGGTAACGGAGAACATTCCTCTTCCTCCAAATTTTTTCTTTTTCACTTGCCACATCCGCAGTGACTTGGACTGAAGGAGAAGTCAGGCTCCAAATGGAATGTTCACTGATTTCCATTTCAGTTGACTTCTCCACTAGTCTACCACTACCCTCTCCCCTAGATAGTCTCCAAATATATATGCATTCCATTGGGCCAATGCTCATACTTAACCCAATTAGTTAAAGAATTATTGGAATTGGGAGGGCATGGCTATTCCATACCATAGTAACCCCTTCCTGCCCATTTCCTCTCCTATGCTGTTAGGATTTTCTTTATACAGATTTGAGAGAACTGCAATTCCTTAATCTTGTGGAAAGTGTGGGTGAGCGCACACACGCAGACCCCTCTTTCATAATGCTGCTAAATTGTCTGGGGATGCCTGCAGAATGTCATTTGCTTGGGCTGCCAGACCTTATGTTTAAGAGCATCTTCCCCAGACCACCTATTCTGGTCCTGCTTCCTCCTGTTTTTTGTTTTAACTTGTATTTATAGTAATGTGAACATCAATCTGAAACCAGTTTTCACTCCATCTATCTCTCTAGCACTTGAGATTTTTCCTCTTACTGTTGTGAGCCCAGAACCCCAGTAATGTAAACAGGCAGTTCAGGCACGCACATCAATGCATGACTGCATAGACCCATTTGAATCGAAAGGAAAGGATTTTGATTAATTTTAATAAAGGAAGAGAAATATTAATTGAAGTGTTGGCAATTTAGTGACAGGTTTATCATGTCTTTTGATGCAAATAAATAGTTACAAAATTAGTGTGAAATACTTAGTTTGAACTCAGTTACGAAAAAATGAAAGTAAGCACATTTAAAAATTGATTAGAGCTGCATGAAGCTGTTCCCCAGAGATTTGAACTCTTGTGCATATGTCCTCCAAACTTTCTTACTTATTGCTGTTTTGCCCATTTAGTTTGCAACTGGCTCACCTTGCTCATTTTTGCTGACCTAGTTTATCTGATTACTTTAACTATGTCAGAAGTTTCTTCTGCAATTCTGGCAAGGCAGCTCGGTAACCATCTCTATTTCAGTGTTACTGGGCAAAGACAAACTTGTATGCCAAACTGTGCTGCAGTTTTGTAATGTGTGCCAATGAGAGACTGATGGCTTTTGGGATCAGGCCTACAGAGAATAGATTGTTACAACTGGTAACAGAAATCTGAATTTGAACTTGGGTGTCAAAGTTAATGTGCTAGCGTTAACCTACTGCACCACATATATCCTGGTGTTTGGATGAATTTGAAAAGGAATATATTTTCAGTATAAGGAAGGTAGTTGTATTAAAATTAGATATTCATAAACTGAGGCCTGAGGTCCACCAGCTTTTTTGTGTAATGCACAATTATCACATCTGCACATGCAAATCATTTAAAACAAACATTTACATTTACAAAGGACAGAATTGCATATATGGCCACAGTAACTGCATGCAAAAGAAGGTGGATACACCTGCAGAAATGTATATGGACTTCAGTTATGAACACCTGTACTAGACAATTCAATACTGTGCTCTACTGTGTGGTGTGGGTAATGGAAAAATGATTAATTTTATATACTAGTATGTCTTAGTACACACAACATCATTTTACAGTTCCATGTATACCTTTTCTCTTGCTCTCACTATCAACACAAAACACTTGTACCATTAAGGGGAACTTACCTGCAGATTGATTTAACCCCATTCCTGTTTCTCTTCTTGTTCATGGGATGGCTGTTTAAAAGACCATCAGATGATCGTTTAGCCAGCCTGGCATAAAATAGCTGAGAATGTTTTTATCTAAAAACGTTCTAGAATTTTGCTTACATGGGGATGTCAAAAATAGATTTCTTTCCTTTGTGTGTCTCTGACCATTTTTTGCACATAGTAAACAACAAAAACAAGGTGTGTGAGGGGGAATACAGAACAATTTCACACCTGAGAGTGAATGGGCTGATTACTGTCATTTTGATGATGTGCCTTTTATATATTTGCAGTGGTTAAGAAAGAGTATATGGGTTGCAGCATGAGCACTTTAGAGTGATTCAAAATTATTGAAGAGCTACAAATTTTATAAAGTGCTTCAATTTGTTACTGACTCAAACAGCACTGTAGTGGTTCAGCAGAGCTTTTAGTACAGTCATATGCACAGCCTGTAAATGCTCTCCTAATTTTCCCAGGTTTGTCTTCTCTACATGCACTGGCTGTGAATGTTCCTGCCCATAAGATTCCTTTGCCAAGATCATCACCTATGCAGGGTGCCTACATGATGCATAGGTATCATTCTGACCTGGGGTGAGGAGGAGGGGAAGTACCAACTCCATTGTTATAAAGTCGACCTAATTTTGTTGTTGGGTTTAGCCAGGTTAAAAACAATTCATCACTTCCTTCAGAGAGGGAGAAAGCTTTTGATATTCCAAAAGCTAATTATCATGTTCTTAAAAGCTTTTTGAGACATTTTGTTGGCTAATGTTGAAAAGGTTTGTGCCTCTAAAATGAGTCCGGACACCTGAAAGTGTCTATCTCCTCTTAGTATCCATAGTCTTTGCAGCAGCTAAATCACATGGGCACGAGTTCACTTGTCCTTACATATTTTATATAAAATCACCACTGCATTGCATAAATTGGTGAATTTAAATTGATCCTCTATTTTAGATGTTCTTTAGAAACTCTGACCACCTTCCTCCATCACTTGCTTGTCCTTGTGTTATTTTGGCATAAGTTATTTGATTTTGGTGCATAGCACTTTTCCTGGCTATCTATCCCTATTGCCTTTTTGTAAGTGACATGAAAATAGTTTTCAAAATGCTTCAGTCCATTTGGTGGTGACAGCAAATGGCTACCCATCCTGGAAAAGGAGTGGAAGCCAAGCCAAAATTGGAGGAACTGGTTGAAAGGTGATATTGATATTGGGACATTACCTCTCCACAAAACCAGAAGGAAGTGTTAGCTATGTCCTATCTACAGTATATCATAAACACTACAGTTCATGTGTATGTTACTCATGAGTAGAAGAGGGAATATCCCTAACAAATATTTTATTCTAAATTTTCTATTTTCTTCAAACAAATTGCAATTTTCTTAGATGTATTTGTTCAAAATTATTTAACAGCTTGTCATTAGTATAATTTACTCTGATTGCTGTTTGAAATCTCATGATATTCTGAGTGAATGAATGTAACTATAATCAAATTTCTGGCATGAAGCTTCGTGGTAAGTGGAATTAAAACTCACTTTGAGTGAATATTTGCGGGGGGAGTACTTAAAATTCACTTTGCATGGGTATTCAAGGAAAGCAAACAAGGAATGAAATCCTGTCTCCATTTATTTCAGTGGGGCCAGGATCTCCCACAAAGGGCATGAAAATGGTTGGTTGAAGAACGTTCATTAAATGTTGAACCAATATTCGCATAAATTTTGCATCAGTATTCACCCAGCTCTTCACATAATTATGAGTCTAATGCAGTCATCTCTTCAGAGAACTCATCAGGAATTCCTTAATAAGTGAATATATTATCACAGATACTTAATATACTGTACTTTTTATACAGTTTTAAAATACTGGAAATAAAGCATTGATGGCCTGATTTTCAGACATGCTGAGAACCTCCAGCTTCCACTGAAGTGAAAAGGAATGGCCAGTTCTAAATACATCTGAAAATTGAGCCATTAATGACTAACTAGGGGTAGGGGTGAAAGTAATAATAAATTCTTACCAGTACGGGGGCTGGCTCTGACCCCCAGAAGGGGTGGGGCCTAGTGCGGAAGAGGTGGGGCTGGGGGTCAGCCTCCCTCAGCCAACCCATCTGTGCTGCCTGGCCCCTGCCTACCAGGGCTCTGGCAGTGATTTCAAAGGGCCCGGGGCTCTGGCCACTGCAGCACTTTAAGGAGAGTCCTTTGCCATGTCCCTTCATCCTCTCTACCCCTCCGTCGGTGGCCTTGTCGGTATGGACCCTACCGGCAGGTCCGCCAATGGGGAACGCAAAATGGGCAGGGATGTGGGCTGCGTATGGGCCAGTATCGGCTTCTTACCGGTACGCCGTACCGGCCCATACCAGCTTACTTTTACCCCTGACTAGGGGGGAGGTATTCAAAGGCACAAATGGAAGTTATATGTCCTGTGACAGTGAACTGTCACATGGGTTGGGGAACTGCTTTCTCCTTCTCCCCCCCACCCCAGCCCCCTGCCCAAACAAACAAACAAAAAGCCCCAACCCACTGTAGGCAGGCCAGCTGGCTCTTATTAACCACGATCCTCTGAGGCTGCTGGAGGTGGAGGGGCATGGGGTCTGTATAAGACAGACCCAGCTCATTCCAAGGGGTTAGGAGAAAGTTAGCTTCTGGAGGGGAGTACTGCTACTTCCTGAAGGAGGGTCTTATCACATCTGAGTGTGCTGAGACTGACAAGTAACCCAGGAAGATTAGAGTGGAGTACGGGAAAACATGATAGACCCTTGGAAAGGAAAGTACTGAAGCAGGGCGAGTTTGGGCACAGCATAGTGTGCAGTGATTACTCAGTGATTACTGATGGAGCTTGCAAGAGATCCGCTTTATTCTGTCTGGTTACAATTAATTGTGCATAACGAGCTTCATAGGGCTCTGCCCATTCTCTTGTTTTGGGAAGCTCAGCCCTTAAGGGCACAGTACCCAATAACACACTTGCCTAGCTTCAAACTCTGTTTCCTGAACTTCTGCAAATGCAGCTTTCAAATGGAATCCCTCAGGCTTATTCTCCTGTCCGTTTTATGAGGCAACTTTCTTTCCTCAGCTGAGCTCAGGACATCCTCATCCACTTGGCTGTTGCCATGTTTTCCAAACAGCACTACTAAATTGGCATAGCTCCCTTCGGTCTTTTGCCTGACCTTCTTGTCTTCAGGAAGGTCCTAATGGTTCTGGTGGCCAACCTTCATCAGTGTAGGGAGGGTAATATATCTCTGTCCCTAACACCTTGTTTACACTTAAATGGTGGCGTGTAGGGTACAGGAACTACATTCGTAGCTACAGGGCACAGTAAAAGCAGGCTCTATCCTCTCTTGTCACTAAAATGTGTAGCTACATGCAGCAGTGAAAGGCTCCAGTTGGGGGAGACTCCAGCAGGTCCCCGTTGCAGAAATCTTTCCCCAATGCCTCTCCTCTGTCAGAGCTTTTTCCTGCTGCCAGAGCCTTTAACTGAAGTGGGGAAAGGCTCTGGCAGCAGGACACTACACAACTGAAAGTAGCAGTATAGAGAACTGTGCAGGGCATATGCCCTAGGGTTCAGGCATGTAAAGTGCTCTACTCATCTAAGTCATGCCTCATTGTCCACACTGCTATTTATACCCATGCTAACTGGGTGTGCGGTGTCTGTATTCTACACACTGCCATAAGTGTAGACCTATTTAAAGCAACCACATCCTCATCCAGATGTGCTGAAATGGTTACAGGACAAGATATTGAAGTATCAAGCATCACAGTTTCCTTTGCAATCAGGACAGTTCCCATCTACTTCCCTTTTCAGGTCCTTTCACACCTGGGGATAATACTGGACACCAGAAGGGCAAAGGCCCTTGTCTCTCTTGACAGGTTTCAGGCTCTATCAGACGTCTTTGGTTTGGCTTCCTCCCTTCACTGGGTCAGAGCAATTTTTCAGCTTCATTTGAGTCTCTAGATCCATCTATACCCCGAACCCCTCCAGCCTTTTCTTTTGGCCTGATGGCATTCTCTCTTCCTTACAGGAAACCTTTTCTCTCTTATCAACACTCTTTTTCTCCCTGTCCTGGTTGTCCAATGTATCCCACATCATAATAGGTGTCCTTTACCTTTCCTGCCATTTCCTGGTTTCTTTCAGCAGAAATGCTAGTCTCTCAGGACTGGGTACCTTGGTTATTGTTGGAAAGACCCCTATTGCATCTAGTGATGTCCTTGAGGCCTGCCCCTCATTTGGCAAGTGCCTCCTTCAGTTGCAAGGTTCTCCAATACAATCAGGTATTTCCTTCTCTAGGTATTGCTCGCATCTGCTGTTTGCCCTTGACTTTCCCTATAGATCAGATGGGGAAAAGAAGGAGCACAACAAGGAAACTGTCTGTACTGGGCTACCTTGATTATCACTTCAAAAGTTTTTTTCTCTTACTTAATTGGTCTCTCAGAATTGGTAAGACAACTCCCACCTGTTTATGCTCTCTGTATGTTTGTGTGTGTGTGTATATATATATATATCCTCAATATTTATTCCACTCTGTATGCATCCGAAGAAGTGGGCTGTAGTCCACAAAAGCTTATGCTCTAATAAATTTGTTAGTCTCTAAGGTGCCACAAGTACTCCTGTTCTTTTTGCGGATTCAGACTAACACGGCTGCTACTCTGAAACAACAAGGAAAGTTACTCACCTTTTATTGTAGCTCTCTCTTCCCACCCTCCTAGTATCTGAAGGGAGAAACCAATGTATTTTTTTTTTGTAACGTACCCCCTATTTTCTGCTCTTTTAACTTTTTTTCTCATTCTAGAAGTCTTTTGGAGGAAAGTGGCGCAGTGGCCTTTATAGATAGTACTAGACTGACAAATATTTTGTTTCTTAGTACTGATGTATGTGGTAGTGGTGATGCCCACATGATACATATGTCTTCTTTTATGATGATCAAGCTATCAGTTTTGGAGTTGAGATTATTTAATGATCCTCACTCCCCATGTCTGTGTGAGTGCATGTATGTAGCCCCCACCCACCTTATTTTAAAAGATTCTGAACTGTGGGTTAAGGTTTGTATGTCACAGAGCAGCTGCCTCACTCCTAATTTTGGCCCTGGACACAAGATTGTGAACTCTTGTGAACTCTTATTTTTGTTCTTTTCTCTTAGCCTGCCAGCCCACCCAGAGTAATTGAACAGAATCAGCACCTCCTGCAAAAGCAGGAGCAACTGCTGTGGACAAATAGCAGCAAAAGAAGGAGAGAGGAAAACTTTTCAATGATATCAAAGAATGAGAGCAAAGAGGACAGGGAGTGAGGAAATAACCTTTGTATTTACTGGGTCTACTGATGTCACAATCTGGTAGGATCCAAGATACGGAGAAGAACAAATGTAATAAGCTAGCCTATTTATAGCAAAAGGTGCAGAAATTGTTTTCACACACATTGTTGTAACAACTTATTTTTATATTAATCATGGCAGTGAATTTTTTATTAGAATGGGAATTGAAACAAAATATTTTCCCTTTCTTATCTATTGAAGATAATGGGTCTGATCCTCCTTTCACTTTACATCAGTGTAAATCAGGATTGACTCTCTTGAAATCCACAAGCATGTCAGAGATCTCACTTTTCATATCGATCTGGCAACACCTTAGGACAGCTGTGAATACAGTAGCTGTTTACCAGTGTACAGTAACTCTACTCACATTACGTCATGGAGATGAGGCATCAGACTACAAAGTGGCATCAGTCAGAAGTAGTACCCCCTCTACTCCTCACCCACTGAAAAAGCGTTTGCCGATTTTCAGAACTACAGTCCATTATAACTCATCCGAAGAGCCAAGCTAATAGATATTTAACAATGGAATCTACAGATGAAATACAGTGGCTTGGTTATACAGCTAATTACCATTATTTTCTAGGTTAATTTGGAAATGGAGTATGCAAAAAATAAAGAGCAAATATAGAGAACAGTATTTTAAGAGGGGAGAAAGAGGTGGGAGGGGGAAGAAAGGTGATTATGAGATAAGAACTAAGGTTCAGATCCTCAAAGGTATTAAGACACCTAGCTCCAATTGAGCTGGGTGCTAGTTTCTTTCCAAACTGAGTCTACCCTATTACTCATGTTGGAGGAAAAAGCAAATCCAGTTTTTGCGACCTGTATCTGCTCCAAGTGCTGGGGCAAGAAATTTAAATTCTAAAGATTCTACTCAACAAGTTACTGCAATGGACTCTGAGGTGCCTACCTCAGTAACAGCCCTCAGTTGATGGATCTCTGAAAGGAAATGTTTATTCATCTACAGATGAATAAACTGAGGTACAAGGAGGTGTTTAAAAAAAAAAACTTTTCAAGTCTCCTCTAATTTGGATGCCCAACTTTAGACACCCAGGACTTGATTTTTAGAGGTGTTAAACACTCACAACTGCAACTAAAGTCAGTGAGATTTACAAGTGAAAAATCAGGCTCTGAATGTCTAAAATTAGACACCCCAAAATTGATGATACTTTTGAAACATCTCTTCCTAAGAAATTTTTTTTAAGATGGCAAAGTGTGCCAGCTACATAGCGAAAAGTAGATACAAAAAGTTCTAAGTCTTAGAGTCAGATCTTCAGTTGGTGTAACCCCTACTCTTGTGTTCTAGCCACTAGACAGGTCTCAATTTTAAAATTATCATATCTCCCATTATCAACTTTCTGCTCTTCATCTAGTTTTTCTTCCTAGAAATACGGGCTTTTATTCAGGAAGGTACTTACATGCATATATGTCCCACTGAAATCAATGACATTACTCATATGCTTAACTACCTGGCTGAATTATGGTCTTATTCAGGTCTAAAGAACTTAAACATATCTGCTCATCAAACTGATCAAAGGTTTTTTGGGGACATTTATCCAAATGGACATTTGGGACAGGATTTGTCAGGGGAGAAAACTTCGTTTGTTTTTTTAATTTTATACTTCCAAGTACAGTGTACCATGTATGTATTTATGTTCTTTTAAAAATAATTGTCAATAAAAATCTTAACTAGGAAAAAGCCTTCAAATTTGTGTTCTAGTTCAGAATTGAGGTAACCAGACAAGAATGATTTTCAAAAAGTAAATAAATCTTCCAATTCCTCTGGCTGAAAACATGCTTCACTGTTGTCTGCCAGGCAGACAATCTGCAACAGAGTTAGTGTCTTGTCACTTTTCACAGAAGTTCTTATTTATCAGCTGACTGTTGGCATATTTGCTGTCAGGCAATAAGTGTCAAGTTTTTTTTAAGAGCTGTGTCAGGAATGTGAGTGAATAAGCTCAGGAACTCTGAATGCTGCAACTACTCCATGAAGCAGAGGTTGGCATAGAAGGGTTCCTTTTCCTCACCTTCAATTATGATTTAGGCTACAACAGATTGTTTCCAGATTCTCTCAGAATGGTGAGAATTGGTAATACAGCACCTTTTGCCTCTAGATGGCCTGTGCAAATCCAACCCAGGGCAGCCCAACTATCGCCAGTTGATGTCTGTTCAGTGGCCATTGGTTGAACTCAGTTCATTTCCTAGGAGATGGGTGTCCATATCACAATAAATACCACATCTGGCAATAATTAGCACCAATGTAAGTCTCAGCACAAAGGCTAAGAACTGAATGGACATGGGGCATGGTCCAACTCTACTTGAAGTAAATGGAAATGCTCTATGACTTCAGTAGCAATTGGATTTGCCCTATGGAGTCTAAAACTACCTCCTCATCTCTGGAGGTACTCCTGCCAGGTCAAAAAAACAGGCATAGTGGTAGGCTGGGGGGGGGGGGGGGGAGGGGCGGATGTTGCACTGCCTGTGGTGTACTCATTCTGGGGATAAACAGTTTCAGTACCCAGAGCTGTCAGTCCTAGTACCTTTCATGGGTACTAAATTAATTTGAAAAAATGAATTGGTCTTTGTAAGCACTTGGGGCTTAAGGAGCTATACAAAAAGTAATGAATATGTACAAAGGGCCACTCAGAACTGGAGGGCAATGATATGCTGCCAATATTTGGACTAATGGGTCCCACAAAAATTCTCTCTCCCCACTAAGGCTGTGGTAAGGGTGAACGTGTTTGTTGTGTGGAGGATTGAGGGACAGAGGAATGTACTCTTTTGTTTTCCCTTGTAAACAAAAATGCTTCCTCATACCCATAATGTAAGGGAGCAGCAGCAGCACCAAATGACAAATCAGGTTATATTAAATGCATTTGCTGGAAATGTTTCTACTTTGTTCCAGAAAAGCCTAGTGAATTTGTGAGGTGTTCCATGAGGAGAACTTGGATAGCCAGGGGGAAAGGGACTGGAGATCTTTTAGAAAATACTTGCCATTTTTGCAGTCTTGTGTATGCCCAAGGAAAATATTTTGTTCTTCTGAATTTTTTTTTATAATCCCAGGAATAAAACTAATCTCTAGCAAGGATTATTTAGCGGAGTCCAGAGTTGAGCTGAATTCCGTTGGAAGCAGGGAACTCAGCCCATCCTTCCCTTCAATTTTCCTGTGACAATTTAACAAAGGGTTCCCAAAAGTCCTTGGGGTGCCCTGTTGTTACATCTCTATGGAAAAATATAAAGTGATACAATGCAAAGTAGCACTGCCTCTTCTGAAATTGCCACTGAGTAACACTATGCCAAATGAAATACTTCAGACAATTTCAGAGATGCTTCAAGATCGGATCATTATAGGAAAGTGGAGTTTTCTTTTACTGTAGATAAAACAATATTAGAAAGAAAAGATCTTACACAGACTTCGGTGCTCCTGTGATGGGACAATTTATAAAAGCTCTTTGCTTTTCACAACTGGATGAAGAGAGCCTCAGACAAGTAGTAATAAGATGCTTACGAGTGTTTTGGCTTGTACAACAAACACAAGATTGTGTTGGCCAAGCTTCTGATGCGAGTGGTAAACATTCTTTAATAGCCACCAGCAGCTAAGTATGTCTTTGTTTACTCGTTCTGACTAACTACCTTCATTCCTTGATGTTACAGTGCCAAAAGCTGTATATTTATATTAATTTCAACATTTATATACACGAAAAGCTGTGTTATCTGGCACTTTATCAACCGGAAAGCTCTATTAACCGGCATTTCTGATATCTCCCAATACAATCTAGTTACTGTGACTCGTATACTGCCCAGGAGGTTATGCAATTGCACATTGTGCACTCTACTTTTATGCAAAAGAGGCAGAAGAGAAGTAAGCAAGCTGATATCAGGGATTTATTCAAAAAAGCATCTTCCAGGGTGTGTCATAGGGTCATTACAGATTCAGCCCAATCACCTACACCATCTACATCTATAATGATAATTGATGTTGATAATGATGATGCTGAGGCACTGCAAGATCCTGAAATGCCTTCCGAATCATCAAAGATTAAATTATGTTCAGTATAGTTTTAGGCTACGTCTACACTACCCGCCTGAATCGGCGGGTAGAAATCGATCTCTTGGGGATCGAATTATCGCGTCTCGTCGGGACGCGACATTTGATCCCCGAATCGACGCTTGTACTCTAACAGGGGAGGTAGCGGTAAGCGCCATCGATGGGGGAGCCACGGAGGTCAATTTGCCGCCGTCCTCACAGCGGGGTAAGTCGGCTCCGATATGTCGAATTCAGCTACATTATTTGCATAGCTGAATTTGCGTATCTTAAATCGACCGCCCCCCTCCCCCTGCCCCCCGTAGTGAGGACGTAGCCTTAGAGTTAAGTGTATATTTAGTGATCTGGGTGTATGCCATGCACTGCCCATAGTGATATGTAGTGTCATAAGATAACCTACTGTATAGAAAACTTTACCTGTACACACCTAAATGCTTCAAGAAACCAACCACTCTGCAGTGCAGTACTTCTATTGAATTGGTGAGTACCTGCATACTATTTTATACTTTATTCATTTTATTGTATTCTAATTCTTTGAAAATTGGTATTCCATTGGTAAGTATAACTCTTAGTTAACCAGAATTTTTGACTAACCGGCCTCCCCCATTTCCCCAATGTGCTGGATAACAAAGCTTTTACTGTATTTTGATGTTGGTGTCTGTTTATTTCAAGTGGCATTCCACCAAAATGTCCCAAGTTTAATAGTTAAGTATCCTGTTTGTATTGTATTTGCTGGTGTGCTAGAGAGAGGCTCCTCCATGCCCCTTTCCACTGGAAACACTGTCAGAATAATAATAACAACAATAATTAATGAATAAAAGAACCCTAATGACACACAGGGTTTGCATTCCCAGATCTATGACAAATATCCTGAATCTGATTCTTGGACCCAGCCAAGCTATGTTTAGCACAGGCCCTACGCCATCTTTCCGCTTCCTAAAGATGGGGGCACCTGGTGGGACAGGGAGGGGTCAATTAGAGGAGCCTGGACTGATCAGGGGTTGCCAGAGTGCTGGGGCACTGGCCAGGCCTGTACTGTCTCAGCATACCCCTAACATGCTCCCTTTACCTGGGTGGGCTGGGAATGGGTGACATGGAGCTGGGCACACCAGCTTTTACCACCAAAGGAATTCAACTATGCTAAGGAAATTGCCATCTGCAGCATTTCCAGTTGCTTTTGTGTTACCTGAGCAGTTCAAAGCAGCTGGAAAAGGGGCCTAAGGTCTGGCCCTCAGTATTTTTGAGAGGGTTTTGTATTTATTACATTTTTATAGCTCTCTTCACCCAGAGCACTTCACAAACTATATAGGATGAAGGGAAGGAATCACCACTGAAATACAACCATTGCGGGGTTGGGACACAACAATTTTGTAACAGTAGATGGCCACAGTATGCAACAGTTTGTTGCAGAAGAACAATCATATGCAAAAGAAAATGTTACTAGATAGAATGTAATTACTCTCACTTGAATGTGCCCCTACCTTGTGAAAAATGCCAGGGAATTTTTAATGATTACAAGTAATGACTTCACTTGATGTCTCAGCTGCATAACAATATCTGCTACATCATATGGGGGAATTAATTCAGTACTGTTCCAGAGTGCCGCCTACAGAATCTCTAAACTATGTTCTGCAGCTTTCTGGGTTGTCCATGGAGGGCTTCCATTCAGCTACGTCTGGGGCCTAACTTCAGTTAGCTTGTGCAATCAGATGAAATAACAATGGGTTGACTGGCAGTATACTCATTTCCTGCTCTATTTTAGGTGAAAATAATCTTTTAGTTCCTATGATGGAACTCTGAGATATTGTGGGAGGAGAAGATAGCCACTATTATTGTCAAAGGATATGTTTGTCATTAGTAACCTGAGAATGAATTTATCAGAATTTTGGCTGAAGTGAAAACAAACTGTTCTTTATTGTAATCAAATGACTCCTAAAAATGTCGCTCAGATTAAATTATCTGTGTGCAAGAAGGGGTGAAAAGAATCTCGTAGTTATGGAGACAAAGGAGGAAAGTGACAACCACAAGGATACTACCAGAGCCCACATCTTAGACAGTCCTTGATTGCATAATTTGCGAAATGAACCATCTGTTCTCAAGAGAAAATTACAAAATAATGAATGGTATTAATGCACTCAACTCAACCAGCCATGTATTCCTTGACTGAATACTTTCAAGCCATTACCAAAAGCACATGATTCTGACATGGCAGACCTTTCCCATGAACTTCCATGAGCTTTACGTTTCCTGGAACAAAACATTTCCAATGGCATGGAGAAGCCAGTACAACTCTCCTTTAGTTCACTCAGTGTCTGGGGTCCTACAAAGAAACTTTCCATGAACTGTTTCATCTGTGTGAGACGGAGTTACCATACCTGTTAGAAGTGCTGGATGTGAATAGAGCTTTTCCTACACTAGCTTGTTAAATCTTACTTGAGAGAAACAATGATTGACAGCAGACACACAAAGTCTAGGTGTTGAGTTGTACAGAAGAACTAACAAAAATCTCTGGATTCTAATTTGTTTTGTATTAACAATTACAGCTTTTGCAAAAACAAAGCCAGTGAACCTGTAAAACTCAAATACACTGAATATCTTGTGCTTTACGTGACAAAATGTCTGCATATTTGACACATTTTTATTTAAATGGAGATTTGTGTTTACCATCTTTAGCATTAATTATTATGAATATTGCCTCAATTATGAAATTCATCTGTTTCAACAACAATGCTAACAATTTTCAATACTCAGTACTAAGTTTGAAGTCCTATTTACAATCCTGTATACCCTGTGCCGTGCAGTTTGTAATTGTGACTGTTGCAAAAAATTCTGTACTTTTGCTATCATCTTTTAAAAAAAAATTACAATGTTTATTATGTCAACCCAATTATTGTGTGCTTCAAAAACTTTCCAAATTATTCTGGGAATATTATTTTCAATCATAAAGCTAAACATTTTATTGGCAGCTTTCTAAATGTGCACATCATATGTCTATTATGCTGCACAGTTTGGAAATGTGATTTAATATGAAAAAGTTTGAAAATTATGATAATTATAGTGTTTACTATATAGTTGAAGGACAGTGTGGGGAGGAGATTTGGGGAGCAGATCAGCTTTATGTGAAAGTTTATATTAGCCATAATTTTTTACATCTGTTTTTCTTTTGAAATATAGTGATTTGATGTCTCAAAATTCTGGGATGGGGGGCGGGGGAAACTTGCAGGCTTTCTTGCAGCATTTATATCAATGAGGTGATATTTATTATTACAAGCCTTATATTTGGTAGTGAGCTTTTTTACAATAGCACAGCAAATATTGGGCTAATTATGGGCTACACAGTTTTTCAGGATTAATAACCTGAAAGAATTATGAAAAACAAGATGAACATGATTTGGTATGGATATTAAATATCACCCAACAAAGCACAACTTTGCACTGGGTGTCACAGTTATATCTGTTAAATTATTCAGGCACTGTGCATAGACTTTTCAAGCTATTTTAATTCAGTTACTTAAGAAACTCCTCTATAGAGTAAAATAGATCCTTTTTATTGTACTATGTTTACAGATAGGATCTTTCACATTTAAAAAAACCAGCCTTAATGTACCACTTGTTAGACTTAAAGTTAATTTGAAATTAAGTTAAAACATGCGTGAAATCTCTTTGCTGTAAAAACAAACAAAACACCTTAGTGTCAGCTTTTTACAATCAGATTTCTGTAAATTTGTACATTTTGGATATTATATTTTTGAACGGTATAAGGGTAAAATATTTTAAATATCTCTCAAAGTATCCATTTAATATATGTCTCTGCTAGTACACAGTCTAGAAGTAATTAAATGTATGTTTAAGTCCCATCAAAACACAGAGCTAAACCCTAAACTTTTTGCTAGCTTGGAACATAAATACTTTGAGTTAAGAGATCTTTCCCAGAAACCAAAGGCTATTTCTTTATCCAACACTGTAAATTTCTCATTGTGGAAACTGGCTGTTTCCTTTCTAGCAGCATAAATGTTAGTCATGTAACACACTCTGTACAGTGAAGTAGTAAAGAAATATTTCCCTCCCCCCAGCTGTTGGATGCTTCTCGTCCCCATCAGCTCCTAAATGTTCTGCTAACTGATCAGATAAACAATATTTTCTCCAAACTCCTCTTCTATGACATCACCGTTGTGAGTGAGCAGTGAGAAAGTATCACAGAACTCGGAAAGTGTCCTCAATTACCCCCGCGTGTTTTCTGCAGTCGCAAAACATAGAGGGACGGGTTGTTTGTTTTAAGGGGGAAAAGGTAGCTCATGACCGCTTCCCTCTGCCTCCGCAGGATGATTTTATTTAAGCACCACTTTCATTGGTATAGTTCCCTCCCCTTCACTGCAGAAAAGTTCTAATTAAGCAGAATGCTAATTTTAAAGAAAGAAATCCTTGATTAGGTTCCTTGGTTTTTACCTGCAAGAGGGACAAACAGCCCCAAGATTTAGGTGTGTTGCAATGGGATGATTCACTTCAGCACCACAGAAGGAAAACAGCAACCTCGATTACTCCACCAAAAACACCACGTCTCACAATGGGCTCTTGTCATGTGCCACTCCCCTAGAAATTACTACAATTACTTCTATGCATTTGGAATCTGCAATGCAATCTATGTTTAAACTATAGACATAGGTGTATACATATGTGCGAATGGGGGTTGTTGTGTGTATAGCCAGCGACATTTGATGGCTGATGACTCTGAATGTGTATAAATCAAGACTTCGGAGAGAAGATTGCTGAGATTTGTTTTTGCTAAATTAAAACAAAATGAAAGCAGTCTCAGGCTGCAGTCATGTTACTTGGAGCCATATTTTCCCCTAGTCAGCAGAGCAGTAGATCCCCCGACCCGCCCTGAATTTTATCTTTATTTTTTTAGAGGAGGAAGAGGGGCAGCTACAGAAGAAAATATTCTTAAGTACTCTTATTTAAACTCCAGATCGGCTTCTGGACAAACATAGCACCTCGTTAAAAATGATTTAAATCAGGAAACTGGATTCCGGAGAGTAACTAAGGGAATAATTTAGAAATCTATTTTCTTCTTTTTTTGGTAGGAGTCTGATGTATTTTGTACTTTTCTCCTTCAAAGCGTTGAAGTAACAACTAGACAATAATCACTTTATAGGTAGTTTGTCACACTTCTTATGCACTTTAGGTGTCAATTTCAGTTTTATACATATTCCTCTTGACAATTGCTTACTTATTGTTTGTAATAATGATGGGAGCGTGAGAATAATTCTGCTACATTATGGATATACTCCTATGAACTATTACTTTATGTTGGACCCTAAAAGAACTTTACACACACGTATTAGCACTTTTTAAAATGTGAAGCATTTTTATTTGTACACAAATTGTTCCAAATGATCGCTTCAATGAAAGTACTCATTCCTTGGTAGGTTATTTTTGTAATTAAATAATGACTAAATCAAGCTTTGAAATGGCACAGATAACTAGTATTTTACTACTTCTCTAATATATGTCTAAAGCCACAGTTGATGAAATAATGGAAGAAAACGAGTTTAATATAAATATTAAATAAGTTATGAGAACAAAATAAAAGTGAAGGCGGATTTAATGCGTTTGATGTCTTTTGGGAAGTGATCTCTTTGGCGTGTAAAGAATAAAATTTGATCTGGAAACCCACCAGTTTTTCATAAATAAGGTTGTAAGATCTCGTCATAATGATAATAAATAGTGATGATCTCATACATTAACTGTAGCAAACGAAACGAAACATGCAATATAAAAGAGGGCAGACAACTAAAGCATCACTCTCGTGTTCTCCTCTTTACTAAATTCCTAGAAAGTGTCCCTCATCCCTTCCCCCCAATAAAATGTCAACAAGTAAAGAGATTAAATATTTGAACAGAATAGTAAATACAGAGGTAACTCTTCTTATATGGAGTGTTTAATTATGCTTATTGTGTGCAGTCCATGCATTCTAAGTGAGGGGTTTCTGAAGAGTTGTGTATCCCAAAGACCTAGGAAAACGTACCACAGTGCACATATAGACCTTTTTTTTTTTTTTTTTTTTTTTTTTTTTTTTTTTTAAAGCAAATCTTTCCTCTTTTACCAAATGACACAAGCTGGATCTTTTGATCTTTTTGAAAAAGTGGCTTCTTTGCCTTTCAGGTGAAGCTTTCAGGGGCATCCTGGAAAGCATCCTTCGGAAACAGCTACAGCTCATATGAGGTGAATTAGTTTATACTGTTTCTTTGATCTCGTCTCAAATTTACGTGCGCCCCCGAATGCAGTGTCCGACTGCCTGATGGTCATGTATACACGGGCGTGTTCCTATTTGTGTGTGGCTGTTGTGCATGAGACACCGGATCACGAGGCTTGATGTACTGTCGCTGCTTAGGAGCCTGGGAATTCTGTCTTTTTTACAGTAGGAACACTTGTAAAGCTTGTCCTGCCAATGAAGAGTTGGATTTGTGTGTGTGTGTGTGTGTGTGTGTGTGTGTGTGTGTGACTGCAGGTGGGGTGTGAGTGTGCGTCTGTCTGTGGTTATATGTACAAGTGTGTTCTCCACGTACACATTCTCTTTCACGCGCTCGCCTTATATTCCTGCCCTTCCTTTTGCCGAAATGCTTTTATTTTTAAACTCGGAATATTTACTGAGGTGATACTCTGTAATGAAAAGAGCGGAGCCCCCATGAAGGCAGAGGAGAGAGAAGGGGGGGAGGTATAACCGCGGTGGAGAGGATCACAGGTTTCTCGGCACTCTCTAGTCTTGGGGGGAGGGGGAGGGGGTGAGAGGAAAAAGATCCAGGGCAAAGATGGGGCACCGCTCCCCCTAGTGGGCCTGGCCAGCACTGTGTGTCCCCTCGCCTTCTCACGTACCATTCGGTTCTTTCGCTGAATTAACACCCTTTCTTCCCCGGCAAACCAGTCAGACAAAACCTCCCTCACACCCCCACCCGGCAACCAATCATCAGGGGCCATGCAAATCACCTCTCCAGCTCATGAATTCTGTGCCCCACCCCTCTGCTCCTCCTCCCCATCATCTCTCCCTGTCTCCTTTTCTTTCTGCCACAGCTGCCTTTGGATTAGGTCAGCGTTAGGTATGTCATGCATATGCTCATGAGCCGCCTCCCTCCTTTGCCTGTGTCTGCCCGTCTCAGCATGCGGGGTTTGGAGCGCTGGTTCCATCCAGAGCTGATTTCCCCGAAGGAGGAACGCACAGCTCTATTGGAAGGGAATGGAGGGGGCTAGAGAGTTGCTATCCTTGAAATGCTCTGGAAGGTCAAGTTTGTGGCTTGCTAAGCAAGGGGGGAAAGGGTGGATGCTGTTGCTGCTGGAGGGAAGGTATCTGCATGCAGATTTCTTCTGAAGTGGTCTTGACACCCCTCCCCCCCAGTTTCACCAGATTAATTTCTTCCTAACACACCAATATACTCTGTGTTCAAAAAGCAAGAGGATGATGGATGGTTTGGTAAGCACACAGCTACAGGGCGTATTTGCCTTGCACATCAAGGATGTAGATCTTTAAGCTGCAAGAATGTGGAGCTGGCATCAAATAGGGTTGGAGCCAGTGAGTGCTTCAAAGAGACTAGCAGACTGAGGTGACAGGGGAGCAGCCAGGTTGTGGCTCTAGATGAACAAAACACAGGGGAATAGCAGAGAATACTGTATATGGGAAATAATTTAGAAACTAATAAAAAAGATTAAGGAAAAAACTGGAAGCGAGGGCCAGCTTGAAGATATTGGAAACCCCAGTGAAGTTATTCTTGGCCTCTCCCTTCCCACAGTAAGTCCCTCTCCCTGTCCCTTGCCTCCCCATACAATACAATCTTTTGCATTTCTATAAGTCCCTTCCACCCAAGAATTTCCAAGTGAATCACATTAACATTGGTGAATTAACTTTCACATCTCCCATCCTAGGTAGGTAAATATTCTTACCCCTCTTTAACAGATGCAGAAACTGAGGCACAGAGCTGGCAAGAAATTTGACCAAGGTCACACAGTGGGTCTATGACAGAACCAGGAATAGACTCCAGATCCTCCTGATTCCCTCTCTTTTCCTGTACCCCTCTTCTTCCTCTTCCACATTAAGAATAGGGAAGGATTTTGTTTTGGGGAGGCTTTTCATTGCAGCAGCAATTTTCAGTAGCAATTTACAGCCTTCACCACAATTCACAAGTCCTCCTGGGGAAGGTTTGCCATCCTTTGCAGCACTCTTATGTGGGGAGGAGGAAGGCTCCACAGCCTTTACTTATGAGCAGCAGGAGGCAGCAGTAGTACTAGATTTCTCTCTCCTTTTGAATATCTTGCTTTATAGCTTCCTAGCTGTGATACCTGGTGTATCTAGGAAGACCTAGACTGTGCGAGATTTGGAAATTCCCAAGAGAGCTGTGCATCCAAAGGCATCACTGTTGCAGATGCACCAGAGTTCATTAGCAACACATGAGCCAGGCCTTGCAATCAAAAGGTGAGGGGGCAGGAAAAAGATGATGGGTCTTTTGGGAAAATAGATCTATATTTCCTGAGCTTCTTAAAAGCTTTGGTTTCAGTTAGGTAATGTTGCAGGTCAGCTCTGAACTGAGTTGGCTTTCCCTTATTTTCAGTGCTTGAGTCAAATGAGGATGATTTTGGTGAGGTGGTTTTAGAACAGCAGATGTATTCAATCCTTTGTAACATGGAGTTCCTCTATCTTGGTTTCATCAAAAACTAGTAAGAAAAGGCATTCCTGGAGACTGTTCTTTTTTGCAAAAAAGAACAAAGAATGACTTTGCTGTTTATATGTTCCAGGAATCCAAGAACAAGCTATCTTCTGAAAAACTGCAAAGGAAACTTTTCAAAAGCACCTCTCTAACTTGGGAGCCTAAGTCCCATTTTCAAAAATGAGTTAGGTAGTTGAGCCTAAATCTTATTAAAAGTCAGTTGGACTTTGTGTGAAAATAGAAGTTAGGCTCCTAAGTTACTTAGGCATATTTACAGGTTTCAGAGTAGCAGCCGTGTTAGTCTGTAGCCGCAAAAAGAACAGGAGTACTTGTGGCACCTTAGAGACTAACAAATTTATTAGAGCATAAGCTTTCGTGGACTACAGCCCACTTCTTCGGATGCATACAGAGTGGAATAAATATTGAGGAGATATATATATACACACATACAGAGAGCATAAACAGGTGGGAGTTGTTTTACCAACTCTGAGAGGCCAATTAAGTAAGAGAAAAAAAACTTTTGAAGTGATAATCAAGATAACCCAGTACAGACAGTTTGATAAGAAGTGTGAGAATACTTACAAGGGGAGATAGATTCAATGTTTGTAATAGCTCCGCCACAATCAACTCAGGATTAAATAAGGACTGGGAATGGCTGAGTTATTACAAACATTGAATCTATCTCCCCTTGTAAGTATTCTCACACTTCTTATCAAACTGTCTGTACTGGGCTATCTTGATTATCACTTCAAAAGTTTTTTTTCTCTTACTTAATTGGCCTCTCAGAGTTGGTAAGACAACTCCCACCTGTTTATGCTCTCTGTATGTGTGTATATAGATCTCCTCAATATTTATTCCACTCTGTATGCATCAGAAGAAGTGGGCTGTAGTCCACGAAAGCTTATGCTCTAATAAATTTGTTAGTCTCTAAGGTGCCACAAGTACTCCTGTTCTTTTTAGGCATATTTGAAACTGTTATCTAGGAGTGATTAGTTCCAATCACAACAGTGTGAAAGTAATTTCTGCAGATGGATGTCAAATTTACATAAATGTACACAAAATAATCTTTATTATTAAGAGACAGAGAAATTAAGATAAGAGATAATGCATAGTGACCTCTAACACGTGACACTCAGGGCCATGTACTGCCCTCAGTCCACACTCGCATCTTCCACTCCCCTGGGAGTTCTGTCCATGGTCTAAGTAGTATAACTGGGCTGACTAGAACTTCAGAATATTTATCTGGTGGGTGGATGGTCTTAATTGGAGATGGATCACACTGATTATGCAGACTGTTCTATTCAGATTAGGGCAACAGCAGGAAACATGACTATTTACAAACTGTTTACTATTTACTTGCCAATATACAACATTGCACAACTGAGTAGGTACATTATTATACAAGTGGTGGTGGTGCTTTTTTCACTATCTTCTGGAAATTCAAATATCGATCACTGCTGGTGGCAGGATGCTAGACTTGCTCGATCAATGGGCTGAAGTGGTAAGGCATATCATATTTCTCTGCAACATAAGCATGGCATTTACCACCAAAATGGGTGGTGGTAAATATCAGCATATCATGCTTGAGATTATCTGTGCAATTGCTCTGCAGAAAACAAAATTAGATTTCAGTGTTTTATGAAATTTAGTATCTTTGGATCCTTATATAACTGAAAATGCCTACATCAAACATAAAAAATACCTCACCATGAAAGGGAAGCTACTTCCTCAAATGAATTGGCACTTCAGGTTTGGACTTTAAAAATAGTGAAGATGACGCTAAAGATTTTTAAATCTTTGCTCCAAGTTGCAATAAACCAGCAGCAGTTTAAGCCATATCATAGCAGTGAAATAATGACATCTCAAGGCTTGTGCACTGTGTTAGCAAGCAAGGAAAGTCCCAGAACTGGGTTGACTCAGCAATACCTGACCAGACTGCTAGATGTACTGATGAATATCATTGCCCTTAGGAATTAAATGTAGAGGTTCCTGTAGCTTGTGTAAAGTTCTCCGTGCCATTTGGAAAAGGCATTGGAGAAAAAGTGGGGTGATTTTTAATTTTAATGTTTTACTCATCTGTTTAAGTACATTTAGAGTTTGCTTTGTAAAATGTCAACAGCCATCCCCAGTGAATAACATTTAAAAAAAAAAAAAAGACCGAAATTCTGCTGTTTACTCTAATATCAACTCAAGAATGTGGATATCAATACCTACAGGTTCATCTCCCCAGCAGCATACACCATTACAATAGTTATTAAAAACATGCCACTTTTTGTTACCTTTATAAAGGCACAAACTGCTTAGCAAAAACTGGCCCACTAGGGCAGATCAGAAGGTTATGTTTGAGTTCCAGTGTTTTTAGGACTGGTTACACTTACGGTGTCAGAACACAGTAATTCTGAGGATTAAGAATTAACACTTATACAGGTTGATGGAGTTTTCTTTAGATTTCATGGTGCTTTCTTTATTCATGTACACTGTAATGCCTATAAAAAAAGTCAGATTCTTTCCTGCAAACCCCCCCCCCCCTCCACAATGCTTCTGCAGCTGTAGAGGAACCAAACCAAGAAAAACTTGTTAGTGTGGGAGGGGAAGACCTTCTGCCAGAGATCTGTGGGAGTTTCTTTGAAAATCTATATATAGTGCAGTGGTCATGCCTTAATGCCCTGTTATCACACACACAAGATTTTTCTTTTTCTGATGACTGATGCTACTCACCAGGACCTATGTTCTTGGTGTCTGGTTTGTGCCCTTTGCCTAGTTTAGTGGACTCTGATGTTTGTTATTCTTTCTACAATAACAACAACAACAACAACAATAATATATTATTAATTAATTATTGCCTTATCAAGACAAAAACAATACTGAAGGGTTCAGAACGAGAATATATCCTCACAATTTGAAGTCGCTGGCTCCCCCCTGCCACCTCTGAGGACATTCACTGGTTCCTTTCCTTTCCAGTCAGCAGCTGTCTAGTATGTGGGGGAGACAGCACACTGACCACTTCCTTGTAACTTTTTCCCAGAACTGTCCATTGCTGCCACTGCCAGAATGAGAGGAGGAGTGCAAAATGCTGGGCCCCTGGAGTGCCCAGGAGGTCCTTGGGGAATAGTAGGCTGGTAGGGAAGGGAGCTTCCTATAGCATCCACATCCTATACTCTTTCCCGGGTTTCATTATATCTGTTCCTGTTCTTGCTCCGCTGCATCTTCAGGAAGTCCCCTGTGACCTTGTGTGGTGGGGCATCTGCTCCACACAGGCCCAGTAACCGGTTAATAGAGCCTGAGAGAAGCTGGGGGAAAAGCAGCCAATAGAAGAGGGGCTGTGAGGACTGGCCAATCAGGTCCCAGCAGGCCCATATAAAAAGAACCTTGGGGCAGAGCAGGGTCAGTAGCTGTTTGAGGAGGGAGGACTGTGTATGGAATAGGCTGTAATCCTGTAGCATGTTAGGCAAAGCAGTGCAGACAGGAACCTGGGGAGAAGAGAGGGAGCTCTGGATGGGCTGCTGGGACTGAGGAGGGTGCTGTTGCCATGGGGAAGTGGCCCAGGGAAATATAGTGATAGTAGAGCCAAAGGAATGCAGTAAGTGACTGCAGTCTGGAGGATCCCTTGGCTGGGATGTGGAGTAGAGGGTGGGCCTTGGTCCTGCTCCCACCTACCACTGGGGCAGTAATAGGACAATTGACTACAGTTTCTGCTGGGGAAGTGGCTGGACTAGGAGCTAAGCTCCCCCAGAAGGGGGGGAATACAGCTGGAGGGCTGAGCCATGAAGAGGATGCTACGGTTCCTGAGGCTGGAAGAAGGGCTGCAAGTAGATGGCAGAAATTGAATGATGGTGTGCAGAATGTGGCAGTTCTGGCCTTGAGCGAATCCCCAGAATGACCAGGAGGAGGTGCCAGTCTTGTGGTGAGTGATGTGCACTGGGACATTTTGCCAACTCTCTCAACTGTAAGTTTGACCTTTCTTCCTTCAGTGCTGCCCTATTCTTGGCCAAGTCATTCTGTTTCCCCTCTCTTGTCTGTTCCCAGGCTTCTAACCCTCGTCATCTTTGACTTTGTTTAAACTCTCAAACTTTCCTTTTTTATTCCCTTTTTTTCTCCCTTCACCCCATCTCTCTTTCGTCACCATCCTCTCCACTTTTCAATCTTGTTCTCTAACACTGTTACCTGCTTTGAGGTCTACAAACTTCTGTCTACTTCAAGTCTCTCCACTTGTCAACTTGACCCCCATCCCCTCATGTCTCCCAACTTCCTCTGTTTTCTTCCTCATGCCTCCCCTCTCTGTTATCAATCATCCTCTTCTCTGGCTTTTTCCCTTCCGCATTCAAACATGCAACTGTTTCCTGTCAGGGCTGCCCGGGGGGTGGCCAAGTGAGGCAATTTGCCCCAGGCCCCCACGAGAATACAGTATTGCAACTTTTTTTTATGGAAGGGCCCCCAAAATTGCTTTACCCCGGATCCCCTGAATCCTCTGGGCAGCCCTGTTTCCTGTATTCTAAAAAATACTCCTCACTGAAGTCCAAGTCTCTTTACCATCTTGTCTCCTTCCACTGCTTTGTCTCCAAACTCATGGAGAGTGGTTTCTAGTCCCAGTGCCCAGACTTCCTCACGTCCAGGCATTTCTTTGGGTCCCGCAAGTCTGGCTTTCACCCTTTCCATACCACTGAAACTGCCCTTACAAAAGTCATTAATGATAGTTTCTTTACCAAATCTAAGATTTCATACATTCTCATTGATCTTTCTACTATATGTGACATTGACCATACACATCTTCTTGATATCCTCTTTTTTAATCTTTCATGAATCTGGGACAGATTCTCAGCTGGTGTGAGAATCTGGCCCCTGTCCTCTCCTGATTCTCCTCTTACTTTGCTAACCGTTCCTTCAGCATTACCTTTGGTGGAAGTTCATCCATGTAGGAGTAGACTTTTAATATGGTGGGTGGGTTTTGTTTTGTTTTGCAGTGTCAGTGCTACGTGGGTGTGTTGGTTTAATACAGTGATCTTTTATGTTTTGCAGTGTTGGTGAATGATTTGATTATTGGGAAATTTTGATTAGTGAATGGTATTGTAGTCCATTGTTCTAATGAGGGTGTCTTTTAGGCTGTTCCTTCTTCCACAACTATTTTAATACTTCCATTATTCCTACCATGGGGTTTTGTGTATGTGGGAGGAGAGGGACACTTGACTACAAAAATTATAGAAATATTTATGCATTAAAACAAGTGCTTCACATCCACCAAATCATGACCTTCCAATTGTGTTCAGATGTGCATGAAAAGACTGATAGATGGGTATGGCTTCAGCCTGAGCTTTTCAAAGCAGTAAGTGATTAACAGACATTTTCTGTTAATTTAAGGGGAAGATACTTGTCTAAAGCACCTAGACTGTTTTGAAAAGCTCAGTCTCAGTGTTTACATCTCCCAAAGAAGTACATACATTTGGTAATAAAACTGCTGCATTAAGGCATTATTAAGCCAAACCCCAGCTCTCTTTCCCTTTCCTAAGCGAGGATAATATTGCTTCTTATGAGTAGGTAAACTTTTTGCTGTCCCTGTCTGCTTTTGTAAGGTCACAAAGATATTGCACTGAAACCATTATAGTAATAATCTACTCCCTGCCCAAAAGGCAGTGTGGGGTGTAAAATTTTTGTGCCCAAAAGGTTTTAGTAGAAAAATGGCCTTTGGGGCAAAATAAATAAAATAAATAAAAATAAAAATCTTAATGTTTTGGTTTAAAAAAATCTCAGAAAATTTAGCAAAAATGTCAAATGGGTTCATTTTGAACCTGGAAAAATGGAAACAATTTTAACATTTTTTTGGTTAAATCATTTGCCTTTTTTCAACCAGCTGTACTGTCCAGATGATCGAAAATTAACCAATGGATACCAGATGTGAAACTGCACATAGAGCGCAGTATATGCCTGTCTGTCAGATTGTTTATGACACTGTTTTATTCTAGCCCTAAATAAAGTTTACTGCCTTTTTTTTTTGTGGATCACTGATACATAAGGGCTCACTCATGAACCAGTCTATGCACCTGCATAAGGGAGTATATGGTGCCCCTGACTCCTCTGCACAGGTATCTACCTCATATGTCACAGTATAGAAGGGTAGAAGCCCATAGGCTACTATTTCCCTTCCACACAGATGTCTGGAAAGTAGGTGAGCATGTTCAGGAAGTGGTCAGATCCTTGGCTTCATCCCTACAATACACCAACCAGCACAATAAGCTGTGCTATGAAAAGGGCTGACACAGCTGACTTCCATGGTGGAGCAATAAGGGTGCAGAGGCTAAATTGTGACTCTGAGTCGAATTCAGTCTCTGCTGTGCTCCTTACTCAAGGTAGATTGCAAGTCCCAAGGAAGTGAATTGATCCTTGCATTTTAACATATGGACCCATCTCATGGTATTAAAATTACTGGCTTCTGCCAGAAATTGTTACTGTACTTGCCATATCTTTTACAGGTGGAATGTATGATAGCATGTTGGAGTTAGCATATTAGGTATGTGTGATACCATACACTTGCGGTATGAGCTGAGGAATGGTTTCTCTAAGAAGACTACAGTTGTGTTCCTACAGAGGCATGCAAGTTAGACGAGTATCTCCAACTATAGGCATGCAGATCACATGACTCTTTTAAAAACTGTGACTTTAAAGGTCCTAATTTAGAGAACTGTGGGTTAGATGCAGGCAATCCCAAATTACTCTGGCAGAAGCTGGATAACTCAAATGGAAGGGCTCTTGATGGCAAAAAGTCTGTCCAGAGAAAGTGTGAAGTTGTATAACATGTCCACAACTTCCTTTTTATGGGAAGAAAGCATGACAGTCAACCAGCACAGCCATAAAAGAGTGCTGGTCAGAGGGTGGGGTGTGGGTGTGTGTCCAAGGGTGTGCTGATTCAGTGAATCCCCAGGCACCTCCCATAGAGGGGCCTATGAAGCCTCAAACACAACTTAAAATAAATAGTACTTACTTTCCCCCCCTTATCTGCACTAGCCACTATTAGCAAATTCCACCTCCTTATACCAGTAGGGATGAATCAGTCCTAAATTATATAAGTCAATGAGGTTGTTCAGGTGACTCAGGTCATATAAATTTGCTTCTGGAGTATGGCCAAGTGCTTTGATTTCCCATACAGTAGTTGCTAAGCTGTGGCACTAAGGTACATGTGCATCATGGTGTATCTGAATGATAAGGAGGAGAATAGCACAGCAGCTTTATTTTTTCTAATTACATTTCTTTATGTACATTTTTCTCTTGCTTCATGTTTTTGATTTCTCTGCATAGTTCACATAAAGAAATAAGTGAATGTAATTTGAAAAATCCACTAGATGATCTTGGCTTGAATGGCTACGTGGCTGAATTCACTTGCAAAGCTCTACCACTGTCCATAAACCTCTTGACCTGCACTTTCACTGTTTATGACATCAGCAGAGCCCCTCACATGGATTACTGCTTTTGTAGTCACTCTGGGGCCATCTATTATCCTGTATCTTCTATTTTTTTCTAAAAACCTAATAAATTCACTGCAGGGGGTCTGCATTGTGTATTCCATCTTTACATATAATTTTTCCCCACATTTTTCTTGGTTTTTAAGCCTATTTCAAGGATCTGGTATTACTGTAATGCTAGCTCAGTTATGGCTCAGATATATGCTTCTCAAACGTAGGAACAATGTGCTGCTACCCTGACTGGAAAGGGATTAGAGGAATTGATGAATAACTTTATAAAGCCACCTTTCCAGCTGAAATGAAAAAGCAAACTCTTTATATACACCCTGTGTAGTTAGTCAGGTATATGCAAGTATGTATGCTACCCTAGATAGGGCACATCTGTCAATCTGGTGAGTGTCATGCATTATAATCTAAAATAGTATAATAGTTTACTTCAGAAAGGCCAAATCCAGATTATTTGAGTATTTACAGCATGTCTATCACTGCTAGGTAAATAAAAGCATGCATAGTTGACCTGTTTGGGAAGGCAGAATTGCAGGGCAGACACCCTCATTGACTCAATTAGAAATCTAAATTTTTAAACTGATAGGATTCTGTGCATTGTGGTGTATACATTATATCCCTATGAACCAGGTGCAAGGGGGTTAATTATATTCCTGTTAGAGCATATTGGACAACCTTCCAGTTTTTCAACTCGGCATCTGCCCAGCTCCAAAACAAATCTCTTCAGGATTTTGCAGGACTATTGTTATGAGACCAATCCTGCCCCAGCTTCCACAGCTGCCAAGGGTCCCTGACTGTGGAAACTGTGCAGTTCTGATGCACAAGTACAGGCAGAATTTGGGGACCCATGCAAGGGGTGCATACTCCCTGCATGGCACAGAGCTATGCTTTGAGTGTTCTCTTTGCATGGTACCACACAGAGGGTTGGGGAAAGGTGATGGGTGGCTGGGGATGGAGGATCTCCTGATGCATGTATCCTTCTATTATCCTTTCTGTCACTGGTGGTTGTGGTGGTGGGCAGGGGGTAGGGTGACCAGATGTCCTGATTTTATAGGGACACCCCTGATTTTTTTGGGTCTTTTTCTTATATAGGCTCCTATTGCCCCCTATCCCCCCACCCCCGTACCGATTTTTCACACTTGCTGTGTGGTCACCCTAGTGGGGGAGGAAGGGTCTACGGGAGAGGACATGGTGTCTCCACAGACAGTTCTGCCAAAAGTTTATGTATGTGTCCAGCCCACTCCCTGATTATTTGGGCTGGGACCTGGGCTCATGTGACTTCCGCTTAGAGTGTAGCTTAAGGCTTGTCTGCATGAGAAAGTTGTGCTAATGTGGATTTGTAACAATACAGTTAGCACAGTGTCTGCTGTTGTGGCAGACTGTGGAAGGAGAGGGACAGGTGAATGTATGCTCCTCCCACTGCACATCCACAAGAATGCATTTCACAATCTGGCTTCATGTGTTAGGAAAGAAACAAGTCTCCCGTGTGGAGTATTGGAAACTCCAGCACACAAAGTTTTCTGGAAGATCATTCATCAATGTATACCAAGGTATGTTGCCGGCATGCTGCTGGAATAAGAGACTAAGTTGTTTCCATTTGGTCTGTTTCTTAAAATCACGTTACTGAGATGTCAAAGATTTGTGAGCATCACATACACAGCCCACAACTAGAAGAGAGAGGCAAGCCCATAGGAAGCAGAATGGAGTTAAGGTGTCTAGATTGTGATGATGATAGACAACCTGACATTGGGACAAATTCTTGTCCCCAGCTGCCTTCCTCTGGCTTAGCACAGGTTCCTCCTACAGATTCCTCCTGGTTTTATGCAACTGGCTTGCCTGCCCCCTATGTAAGGGATATATCTGGGGTGGTGATCAGGGAGAAGATGCACTAAAGGTGGGAGTGGGTTGGGTGGCATACAGTCAACACACTAATGCCTAAGGGACTGCTACAACAGGCAAAACAGAACAGCTCAGTTCTGACTGGCTCAGTATCAGGGGCATGGAAAGGTGGTATATAGACCTATTATCTCCCCTCCGCTGCCCCTGCTCTCCTTAGAGGGAGAGAAAATTCCGTAGAGGGGAGAAAATTCTGGCCCACTGTCTCTAACAGAAGATATTATATTGACACATAGGATCATGAATGGTGCTACCCTTCACCCCCACCCCAGCACACAGACGGATTATTCTTCAACTAGTGCAGATCCTTCACCTTTTACCTAAGTATTCCTCTTCATAGAAATCTTAAGTACCAAAGCTTAGCTACAAAGGTGATAAGCGTGTTGTGTCTATACACATACCATGGATTAAATACATTCATACAGCTAACTTTACTTCAGCCTCCTTGAATAACATCTGTATTGCAGAGAACAAGTCAAGCCCTTTGCAGAGAAGGAACATAACAAATAAGTCTAACAGGAGTTTGGGAAAAAAATCTCTTTACATGTAAAGTGTTCAGATTTGGAACTGGAAGTCTTTGAGAGATAAAAAATATACACTCCAAGATACCATTTTTACAAATTCTCCTCTCCGAATAGAAAAGCACTTTAAAATATAGCAAAAATATCCTGGAAACCAAGCAACACAATATGTCATTTTCTGTTACTACTTAGGATCGTAATACTACTGTCTTACTGAAAGTTTAATGTTGGAAAATAATTTGAGTTCTTAAGTATTTGAAAATTAAAAATAATTTGATTTTTATGTTCTCCAGGCTATCATTTGATGATCTATATTCTAGAAAACGTTTTCAAATTACCTTTTATCAGATGAACAAAAAAATTAAGTCAGTGCAGGAAGAAAGACAGTAAGTTATACATTGTTGGATGTAAAATGTGCATGTTTTCACTGGCTGTCGTTGTTTGGTACTCAAGCATTATTCAGTATAAATTGTCTAAACTGCTAAAATTGGGCTAGGTTCTAAATTTAGACTGCCTTGAATTAAGGGCAGACTCTGGGACTTATTTGGCACTCCTCTTGTTAATCTTCTACTGGTCTATACCAATACATGGCATCTCCTTCCATGCTTACTGAGCCATGGGATTGGCATCTTGGAGTGGGGTCCGTGTCCAGTGCCTGATCACCTGTGTGGGCTGCTCTCCCCCCAGCACTGGGATCTGCTGGGCATGTAGCATGCCCAGGGGATTTAGGAGATATAGGGGAAAGCACAATCTTGTTGATTGTAAGTAGAAAGGCAGTAAAATAACTTTGCATCCATCCATCCAGATTTAACACTCATAGTGATCCTAATCCAGAGCTTTTGTTTTTTCCCTCACTGTCTTCTGTTGCATTTATCGATTCCATCTTAAGTAGCATGTGGTAGAACAGAATAAGAAATGCTGTTCTAGGCCAGATCCTTGTCTGATCAAAATTGGTGTAGCTCCATTGACTTTGTTATGTTGATTTGCACCCACTGAAGAATAGGATTTACAGCTTAATTGGATGCTGGAAGTAACCAAACCTCTTCAGAAATCCTTGTTGTGTGAGATTTCCAACCAATTTTATAAACCTAATGGGTTCTGATAGTTCAGGTAAGCTTTGGAGAAGCATCAACTTTTCAGTGCTTCAGTGAACTGAACCAAACTCCTGATCCTTATGAAATTCACCCATCACTAATTATAAAACATCACTTTACTCTGGGGTTATTGTAGAATTTGCAAAAGTTTCAAGAACTGCCCTTATAATTTACAGTGTCATAAGAAAACATCAACAACAATGCAACTTTTGTTCATATACTTAAAAAAACAACAACCAAAACTAAAATCTGCTGGCAATTTGAAAAGACAGATGTGAAAAGCATCAACAGTACAGAAATGCTGTTATTTACTTAAATAAACTATTTCAGACAAATGAGACATTTTAACAGCACACAGAGTCCAAGCCTTAAGACTCACACTGACCTGAACAGTTATTCTCTTTGGGTTTTTCTGAGCAGTGGTGCAACAACAATATTAAAAGTGAGTGCAGTGTATATTATGTAGAGTCCACAGGATCTTTGTGAGGCAATAGCCTACTAGTGGATCACAGCTCACTTTGAGGTAATCTCCTTAATGTCCTCTTACTGTCCAGAGGTCCAGAATATTAGAATGTCCTTCCATCCTTAGTATAAATGTAAAACAGTGAAAACCCTCTTACTTATAAAAACAAGTCAACATGCTGCTGCTAAAAATAAAGGGGGAGGAGGCATGCTCATGTCCCCATATACTATGACTCCAGTTCCTAGGTTTGAAATAAGGGAGCATGACATTAGTTTTCACTAGTGAGTCTGTGCACTAGTCCATATTTCCCCTGTACATCAAGTGATTGTTTTAACATATCAGGAACACATGAGCCACAGGTTCTAGAAACTTCAGCTTACTGTCTTGAGCAGGATATCAAAAGAGAGGCCGCTTTTATGAGTGAGTTTTCCCCCATGCCGTGTCTTGCTAGGGGTTCATTATTAAATATACAGAAATGGTTATTCATGCCCAAGTGACATCAATCATTCAGGTCATACAATGCCTGACTGTAAATTATTACATTATCTATGAGCAGGAAGATAATAACAATAATAAAACTCAAGGCATAGCACCAGTAGGCTGAGAGCCTCCACTAGACCTGTCAGATATGCTTTGAACATGAAAGGCTTGGTTTTTCCATTCCAGGCCCATACATCATTGGAGCTGTCATGGGTTTCTGTAGGACCAGTTGATGTGGCTCAGAACAGCAGCTGCTCAATGGCTTTGGAAAGCCTGCCTCAAGAAACAGTTGCTGGGGTACAGGAGCTGTAAACATTCTCCTTCAGACTGACATCCTGGTGGGCTGTCCTGCCATTACCCTCTGTAAGTCACAACAAGAAGTAAACTGCTGTCACTGAGATGAAAGGCCGCCTTCCTCTGATCTCTCTACTACAAAATTACTTCAGTGCCACACTGTATTTTATGTCAATACCTATTTTATTTTTCAAAATTGAAAAAGATATAAGTACATTGTTCCCTGAATTCCTGATGCTCTGTGTAACCTAGCAACTCCTTATGCTACATAGCATACAGCAGAGCGTTATCATGCAATACATTCACGCTAACAAGCAAGCAATGTAGTATTTCATTTGCAGATGATTTAGACTAAATTTGCAGTTCATCTCTCCCACTAATTTAAGAAATAATAATGCCCCTAACTGCCTCCTCCCATAATATCTTCATTTAAAAAACATTATATGTAAGGATTTTTTTTGATGGTCCTAATTGTCCAAGGGCTCTCAGTTTTCACCAAAGCTGAATTCTGGAAGCTATTTGCTTGGGATTTGTAGCCTGCAGCATGCTGCAAATTGATAATCACTAGCAACAGGAGAATATATTCAGGAGCACATTTTCACATCATGCAAAATTTGTGAGTTCAAAATGTACTCATGAAAATAGCTTTTTGAAAGATTCCCTAACTAAAGGGATGGTGCTTGAAGATCATGTAGGTAAGCCACACAGGGGCTGGCCTAACTCATTCTAGTAGCAGGATAGTCAGCACCCTTGTCTTTCCCATAGGCAGCTTCACCACAGGTGTGCAGTATGAATAGGTGTCAGGGCCAGGGAGAACCAAGCAGAGATTTAGGAGAACAATAGCAGTGTTGGATTGAGAGTGACTTGGCAAAGAAAAGGCCAGAGAGGTGGGGCGGGGGGAAGACCAGAAAGAGAGAAGTGTGTGTGAGTGAGTAAACAGTGACAAGGAGTGAAAGAGCGAAAGGATGGGGGGTGGGGGGGAAGGATGGTCTGGACTAAGGGGAAGAGAATGAGAGGAAGAAAACAGACAAAAGGAGGGGAAAGGGGAGTGAGAGCTTCTAAGACCACATCTACGCTGAGCTTCAGACTGAATTGAGGGGGGACATGTACATTTACTTTCTTAATAGGATTTGGCCAGTCATCTTAGCTCTAAACTAGGACATTTAAAAAATGTTAATTTGACTTTGTCCATACTGATCAGCTCAACCATGTTAGAAACTCCATTTAAATATTATTTCTTTACTTGATTTCTGTCTGTATAGAGCAAAATGTATTAATAAAGGAATCTAATCCCAAGAGATTGATACAGTTATAGGTAGAGGTCCATAACTTAAGCAGAGGTCAAGCTGCACTTTGCACAGCTATGGGCGGAGTGGGGGTGGGGATGTAATGTTGATTAAAGGCATTTTATACTTCTCCAATTCTGCTGCATAAATGAGAGAAACCTCATGGCTGCTTTAACTTTAGCTGGGCCCAAAGGATCTTTCCTGCAGCCAGGGAATGCCCCAGTGCAGGGGAACCCCTGGCCATACCCTATTGAACAGGAGGGGTGATGGTATAGAAGCCGATATGTCATTTCTGTGATTCCTCTATGCCAGGGGAAAGGATCATTAAGCTAGCTTCAGGGAGCAGTACAAAGCAGTCAGGGGTGGGGGCAAGAATGTTTTAGTCAACTTTTTTTTTAAAGGCACAGTATGCAGTAGCTAGTAAAGCTACTGTATATTTGTATTTGTCACTGTATCTGTTCTCATTCTAGAAGTTGTAAAGTAACTAACTTTTTCTCCTCTCCTTTTGACTGATTTCTCTTGAAAAACAAACCCTCAAACAGTTGTTTTGTGAAACATTAGAACTTTCATTGAATTCCTCCAGCTCTTTAGAACATAGAAGCTGGAGAGAATCGTTTGAAAAGTCTTGTTGTGCTTATCAACGGCATCTCATGCAATCCAGAAAAAGAACTGGGAGGTAGTGGCAGAAGACGGTATCTCATTTTAGATAGGTCCTTCTAGATGTTAGTATTCAACAAGAGAACAAAGCAGTTTACCCTCCTGATTGCATTTGTTGCCAGTGCTATTTCTAGAAATCTTGGCACTCAAATCAATTTTAGATTTGCAACAGCAATAGTGTGAAATTATGTTCGCTGTCTAATCCATACTGAATTAATCTAATTTTATCACTACCAATATGAAGGCAGCTGGTAAACATGCTTGGGGCTGATTCTTATTTACAGTATGGCCCATTTACACCACTCTAGTAGTATAAAGGGGCCTTAAAGTGAGAGTAAACTAATTACATTTACTCCCATTTCAAGACATCTTTACACTGCCAGAATGGTGTAAAGAGCTTTAGTGTAAATATGAGTTATGCTCAGTATTTTCCCCCCCATCTAATAGTCACTGTTCAGACTCATCTGTTCTACAGGTTTTTTAAGCATTTATACAGTTTGATAATAAAAGTGCAATAAATAAGCATCTCTCAGGTTGATATCTTCATGACTATGGTTTGTACTGAATAACAAACCATTTCATGAAGCCTATTGCCACTCACTGTCTGACAAGATGGTAAATATTGCTAGTGCAGAATACCATGGTGATAGTACGAAGGTGACAAGGCTGAAAAGCATTAATACAATGTACAGTCTGCCTGGTAAATGACCAAAGGGTGATCTTACCCCTGGAATCGACTGTATTCTAAAAAGAACCAGCAGCAGAATACATTTGGCTTTACAAGAATCTGAGTATTTTAGAAAGCAGGGGTCCTGTGTGCAGAGTCTTTCAGGCAAGTTTGAAATCTAAAGTAGCACAGGATAAGAAAAGAAACATTTGTGGTTTTTGTATCAAAGCATCACAAAAGTACAAATAGGAGTAAAACCTAGACCACCCAGGGAGGGTGTTCTCATTAAAGCTACCGTCAACTGACCTGTGCACCAGAGAGTTTCTGTTGCTGAGGCTATGGGATGTAGGTTTGAACTAAACTATCGCATTCTGAATTTCTGAGTATCCTTGTGGGCAGTAGTTTGTAAAACACATATTGCTTTCTTTTTGGAAAAAAATAGTCTTGATTGAAGTTTTTTTATGAAATTGATATAAAATTCGAGGATTTTGAATTATGTAAGACAAATAAAAGAACATAATGGAGATGATGTTTAGTGCACAGCTTTACCAAAGTATCCACTTCCAAGCTGCTGATCTATAAGACATCTAACTAACATATCAATAGTTTCTGATGTTACAAAGGCTCTTTGGGAGGGCAGGCATGGCACAGCCTAGTCATAGAAACATGACTGCCTGTGAAATGCATTGGGAGGTATGAAATAGATAGTAGATCTGAGATACTCTTCAAATAACAAATTTGGCTTTAGACAACATTTGCTAGTTTTGAATATGGATTTTTAAAAAAGTGCACATTTGAAATAAAAATGATGTATCTAGCTGTAACACTTGAATTAGTGTTCACTAAAGACATGCCGATCTGAATTCATCCCTGCACCAGTGCATGGCTCAGCAAAGAGATGGAAGGGATGGCTTACATTCCCCTTGTCCTGTAGCTGCTGGGGACCAGTTCAGCCCCTTCTATTACTTAGGAGCAGCATACAAGACTGTTTTGAGTTGCACCCTGTTGCCCAAAGCCTATACGAGCCCTGTGGCAGCTAAGGAATAGTTGAGGTGCACAAACCATCCTGACCCGCACACACACACACCCTCCCATTCACAGTGGGCCCCCTCCCACCAAAATGCCCCAGTATGCCACCTCCTTCCCCACCTGAACCACACACACCCCCTCTGTGGGTGCTGTCAGGGAAGTGCAGCACTGGCAATGCTGGTTCTGCCTCTATGGGGAAGGGCCTTCTGCACTGTGTATTTTTTCTCTGGTGGCCCATGCCCTTTGAAGGAAAGGGGCCACAGGACAACTATGATTTGGGCCCCCAGTGGGAACATCTCTGAAATATGATTGTATTTGAAATTCAGGCAGGTGAAAGATGGATATGAGGAAAAACAGGCAAAATGAACAATTTCAACATTGGGCTAAATTTGACCTGAAATGAATAATTGATATCTTCTTGTGCACCTCTATTAGAGTTACAACTACAGGTAATTGAGTGAACCTTTCAGAACACACCCCACAACAGGCAAATCTTACCAGTTTTCATGTTCCTAGGAACCCAGACACATCCAGGTTTACTGAAATGTTTGCCATATTTATAAACCTTTTGAGCCAATTCAATTTCCAGTTTGGACTGGAAACTCAGAACAAAATTCAGGGCCCCAATTGGTGTTTGGAGCATAGAGAACCTGCCATTTTGGGGCTGGGGTTCTAAACCCACAAAAAGAATTTGTGAAACCATCTGTGAAGTGAAATGGCAAAGTTTCACCTGACTCTAATTACAGTTCAAGGCTATATAGTTCAGGCATATTAACCCAAATGGAATTAAACATTTCCCCTTGGAATCTGTTTCCCCATTAGTGCACTATTAGAGTCACTAGACCCAGGGGGACAGATCTTCATATAAAGGGAAACCTTCACATGTAGATCTCCTCCTTCATCCACCAAGGTCGCTCAGCAGCCTCCACTTTGCCCCAGCTCTGTACACTGTGAAGACTTGCCTACGTAGTTTAGGGTCCATGCTGGAGGACGGGTAGGGCCTGGGCGGGCCTTGGAAAAGAGTGGGCTGGATGGAAACGGGAGACCAAGAAGATGTGAATCATCATTCCCTTCCACTATAGCTACCACCATTCACACCCTGTCAAAATCAGTCAACGTAACAAGGTATACTGGCCCCTTAAGGGCAGACTTAGGCTCAGCATTATCTGTTACTGTCTGGACTCAGAACCAGAGCATCATGGTGTTGTAATTTTCAAAGGGACAGATGGGAACAGTAGGCTAAGGGACAGGCCTCATGGGAAGGGGAATAGCCCTTGTTGTCAGCAGGGCAGGGGTCTCAGTCTCTCCAATGAGGAGTCTGGAGAACCAATCCAGAACTGTGAAGAGGGGTCTGTGATAGAAGGAGGGCATGAGCTCCCCTTTGGCACTCAGGTGTCACGTAAAGGTTGTATAGTCATTCAAAAGGAATGAACCCCTGCAACCAAGAGGAGAACGTTGCACAGATCCTAGAGATGAGAGTCCTAGAGAGACAAAGGACTTTGTGAACCTCAATACCTGAGAAGGTGAACTAGACCCTAGAGAGGCTGAAGCCTAGGGAGAGTGATGTAGTGGTGTGGTATTTGGTTTGGACTTTTGTTACTCCAGAAGGGGTTGACGTTTCAACGTATGAGAAGTGGCACCTGGTGAAGAGAAGGTAAGCTACTTAAGATAACGCAGCCTAGATGTGTACTGATTTTCTGTGAATTCGCCTTTGTATGTCCCAGGGGCAATTATAGGTGGGCAGTGAGTCTCTGCCAGCAAGCTGATGAGAGGTCCACCAGAGGCCAGTGTCAGTGTGGAGGAGTTGGTTGTCACGATGGATGTCCTTGGCCCCTGGTGTTTCAGAGCTTTTGCAGGTAGGGGCGAAAGGGTTGAAGGTGAATCTTCCCCCCCTGCCAGGACAATGTAGTGAAACCTCCTTGGGGGAATCCTCATGGAGATTTCTTTCACAAAGCTTTCTTTTCCCATGTGTTTTTCCAAAGCAGGGGATGATATGGGCCAGGAGGAAATTCATTTAACAATTTGCATAGAATAATTAGTCTGTCTCCTGTCATTACCCCAAGACTCAATAAATACCTATTTAATTATGGTCCATAAAGAGCTTTGTTTGCAACTACCCAGAATTTTGTTTATGATTCAGTGTTACTTTAAGAAGGAAGAGAAAGATGTTCCTTGAAAGGAAAGCTCAAATTTCCAAGGAGGGAAGACTGTTTCTTTTAATATTTCTTTAATGAAACAGCAAAATATGGTAACAGCAAGTGGGACCTATTTCAACTGGATTAAAAAAATCTTTTCCTGCACAAAATGGCTGCAGTAAGTCAGCTAATAAAATCTGCATGTATAATTCCAGGCAGTTATATCTTTTTGAACCTGTTAATTGACTTAATCTAAGGAGGAGATGAATCTGATCTGTCTTTCTCTGCCCCCAAATTTGGACAGTAATTTCTCTACCACGTGTATAATGATCCATGATAATACAGACTTCACCGCCTTCAGCTACTCTACACACCATGGCTTTCAATCAACAGCAAAGACAGAATGAAGGATCTTCTTTCTGCTAGAGTCAGGTTTAGCCATGGTGATCCATGTATTCATGACCTAGTCTTTCCTGTTGTAATTCTCTGTACCTAGGTATGAAACAACTGACCTCCGACACCAGGAGTGCAGCGTGCACGTGTACAAGGGATGTAACAACTGTGGCAGCTGTATGCCAACGTAACTTGGGGTATGTCTTCACTACCTGCCAGATCGGCGGGCAGCGATCGATCCAGAGGGGATCGATTTATCGCGTCTAGTCTAGATGCGATAAATCAACCCCCGAGCGCTCTCCTGTCGACTTCTGTACTCCTGCGCCGCCAGAGGCACAGGCAGAGTCGATGGGGGAGCGGCAGCAGTTGACTCACTGCAGTGAAGACACCACGGTAAGTTGATCTAAGTATGTTGACTTCAGCTAACTTAGATCGATTTTCCCTCCCCCCCCAGTGTAGACCAGGGCTTAGTTCAACATAACTTTGTAGTGTAGACATAGCCTTAGTGTTTCTGGATGGACTGGCAGCAAAAAATGTTGCCAATCCACCAAAAGGCAACCAACTCCTGACCATCATGACTGCACCATGGGCAAAAAGCCAGCCTCTTACTGAGATGAATGCTTTGGAGATTCTCAAACACAAACAGTGGAAGCTCTTGAGGTGCTACCCCCAACTCTGCAGATTCATGCTGCACTAGAGGAACTCAGCATCTTGTGCTGGTTCTTCTGCAGATTTACCAACATTATTTAACATTTTGCAAGCAACCATTGTCCAAATGAGTGAGAAGGATGTGGGGAGCATTAGACCTCTAATCTCTGGAGAACTGTGCATACTCTGCTGAGTTTGTATATGTATATAGTTCTTTACAAACATTAATTAATAGTCACAACCAGCCTGTCATGAGATGGAGAATTAGTGGAGGCTCTAGTCTGATTTACCTCTTTCTCCCTAACTCTCCAGTTGGAGTTCGTTCTTCAACTCCAATTGATATAACATTCTCCCTCTCACCTTTCTGGGGAAAGCACTCCCACCAAAATTACCAACACACTTTAATGGGATTATATGGTTGTAAAAAATAACAGAATCTGGCCCAGAGTTCTTCTCCTACCTTGTGGTGTTCCCCTGCTGCTTATTCTTTGCTTTTCATCATCCTGGTTTTTATTGGTTCCCCTCACCCATACTTCCCAGCCACTCTGTAGTGTCCATCCCTCACTACTCCATTCTGATATGTTCTCGCCTAAATGTGGGCAGTGAGCAGATCTTGAGAGATCATGAATCCAGTAAGTTTCCCTTCCTGCCTGGGCTCAGAATGAAACAGAGTATTGAGGAGCAACTCCAAGCAAAACACACCCCATCCCCACCCCAAAAAACCCACCAAGACAAAACACTTCTGATATTTTATATCAATAGGGCCTATTCCAAGGCTATTGAGTGATAAAATGTTACTAAGGTTATAGTTTCACAAATATATTGACATCTCCCACAACCCACCAAAATAATTAGGATGCACTAGGCAGGAGGGGTATTTTAAGGGCAGCTTAAATAGCTCTCTCCCTATACAGAGCTAGCAGCCACCCCATGTATAGCCTCTGGCAAGCTACAGATCACCCCCAAAATCATCAGTTTCCCATGTGAAAAGAAGAACAGGAGTACTTGTGGCACCTTAGAGACTAACAAATTTATTAGAGCATAAGCTTTCGTGGACTACAGCCCACTTCTTAGCCGTATGGAATGGAATACAGACTAACACGGCTGTTACTCTGAAATCAGTTTCCCATGTGATAACTTTTGTCAGTACACTGTCACTTCCTGTACTGATATATTCTTTACTTCTGTTACCAAATAATTATTTCAATATCTTGCATGAAAATCTCATGAAATCTGGTTTGTGAACATCTGCAGTAGTATACCACATCCCCGCAGATTTTCATCTGTGAGATCTGATTGTCAGCTTGTATGTGTGACATAAACTAATCTGGAATGACACAGAAGCGTGAATGAGTAAAGACCAAGATTTTTTTTCATTATATGAATAAAATTGGCCTAAATCTCAAGCGAACTTTGCAGCTCTCTAAGTTCCTTAGGCTCTCACAGTCTGTGCAGGCTTGCAAATGCTTATAGTGACCTTTCCAAAGAAATAATGTCGTAATCCTGTCATTATCACTCCCATTATCAAGGCCCATATCTTTTCTCAGTTATAGTTTGTCCTCTTACTTGTCCACCATGGATTTTGGTAATAAAGTAGATTGCTGACTAGCTCTATCTTCATGAAGCCAAAATCTATAAAGAAGAATGCCACATGCTCTTCCATGTTCATTTTAACATCAGCATTGGGTAGCTACAGAATTTAAATAAAAAAAAATAGCATAGTAAACTGCAGCAATCTGATTTCTTGCCATGATTCCCACATGCCACCTTAAGTCTTTCTACTCCACACCTAAACATGCAGTATACATTGTTTCCATTCTAATAAGGTTTTTCTTGGGAGGCACACATTTTTATATATATATATATATATATAATAACTATCAGCATTTAAAGTAGACTTCAGATGATCTGAGAACCAGAATACACAGTTTTGTACCAGAGGTACAACTGTAATACAGAGCCCTTCCATAACAAAGTAGTTATAAATTACAGTATAAAAAATAAGTGACCTCATTAAGATGATTTGGCATGGGAGTAAGGGACCATTTGGTTGTCTTCTCTCAAATATAAGTGGTTGGTGATTAGCACTGATCAAATATCTGTTTTTGCAAAATATTTCAAAGCTATTTTCATTTCAAGATGTTTGAAACAGACCCATTTTCAGAAAGATGTGGACAAACTGGGGAGAGTCCAGAGGAGAGCAATAGAAATAAGAGGTTTAGAAAACAAGACCTATAAGGAAAGGTTGAAAGAATTGGACACTTTTAGTCCAGAAAAGAGAAGACTGAAGTGAGACATTACAGTCTTCCAAAATGAAAAAGGCTGTATATAAAGATGACAGTGATCAATTGTTCTTCATGTCCAGAGAGGGCAATATGAAGTAATTGGCTTACTTTGCAGCAAGGGATATTTAGATTAGATATTAGGAAAAAAACTTTCTAACTATAAACATAATTAAGACTTGGAACAAATGACTAGGCAGGTTCTGGAATCCTCATCATTGAGATTTTTAAGAATGGGTTAGACAAAAACCTGCCAAGGATGGCGTAGGTATACTTCATCCCACCTCGGTGCATGGGGGAAGAGGAGGAATGATTTTGAACTAGATTTCTATGATTCTATTATTTTATTTTAACTTTTTTTGGTGATTTCTCTGCCTGCCCCCCACCCCAATTTTTATTGATTACATCATCAAAACTGAAATTTTGTAAATGAAAATATCAATAACCATTTAGATAACAGCTTTGAATCACTCATTCTTGCGAACTTTAGTTAAGAGAAGGTCTTGGTGGCAGTGATATTAGCTCGGAGTGAGTGAACTTCAAATGGTAATGCTTGATTCACCTGATGCCTGATTTTACAAGGATAAGGTGGTGCAGCAGCTTTGTTTCAAATTTCTCTCCAGAAGTTAGGTGCAGAGAAACACTTTCATGAACTTTTAACCTGCCAATATTTTTCCTGTGTCATGCCCATCCTGGTGAGATCCTGCTCTATACATTTGCTATTCAAGGGGAGCTGGTCAAAAAACAGTAACAATGTTGCCACTTTTTTTAATGTTGTATTTTTTTTTTTTTTTACTGGTTTATCATACCTGAAATTTTTCAAAATTTGAAACATTTTAACCAGCTCTAGATAAAGTGTCTCTGGGATTTTACTTTGCAAGCACACAAGCCCTTAGACTGTCCACACAACTTTGTTTCTTTGATGCCAATGCACTGGGCAATGCTGTTTCCAACAAGGTCATATCTCACTGGATCTCTAATAGCATTTCACATTGTTATGATCTGGCCTACTAAACTAGCAAGCCACATCAAGGCTCATTTAAGGCAAGGCTGCTATTTCTGCATGCCTCAAGATGTTTCCATCACAGAAATCTGAAAAGCAGCTACATGGGTCTCTCTCCATAAGTTTATGAGGCATTATTATTGCTTTGGTTCAGCCTTTGGGATAGAATCCAGTCTCAAACTTTCTGTGCTCTAGAACTTATTTCCAAGGTAAGGGAGGTAAACTCTCCCAACCACACAATGCAGTTTTGTTTTATTTTGGGATGGTCTTTATTTTCAGTGGCCAATTTCCCCCTCCTATAGCTGTGAGCTTACTCTACAGACTTTGTGTTGCACCTGATATTGAGTTTGAGTTCTAGTGATATCTGTATATGATGGAGAGAAACAAAGAAACCCAAACCTTCTTGTTCACACTGTTGACATTGGCCATGTTGTTGCTGCTCATTATAGCAGTGCTTTCCTTTTTTGTCATTCTTCAAGCTTCTTACTCCCCAGGAGTGAGAATCCTGCATAGATGGAATCTTAAGAGATGGGGAAATTACCTACCTGTAATTCTACTTTTCTAAGCATGTTATTTGCAGGAGTCTCAATTATTTCTCTCTTCTTTTTGAGGTGCTTTCCTCTTGCACCCTGTTTTTCATTTTGCTCAGTGGCACAGTTTTGGAGCTGATGTTGATCATCTTGAATTGGCTTTCTTTCTGGAAGCTTCTCTTACAATTCAACTGATGTAACAGATTGGAATGTTCAGGGACAGCATTTCTCATCTGAGTGTGGTGTGTCACAACAGCCAGCAGTAGGTGTGGCTCACATCCTACCTTCCCTCCTTGTCCTTAAGGGTTGTGAAACTTTTAACAGCTAAAGAGCTAGAGGAGTTCTGCCACTCTTGTGCTCAGGAGCTAAAATCTGGCAGTAAGAATCCTACTAGATGGTATCTTCACAGAAGAACTGAAAATTTAGTAAATTTCCCCTTTCCTGGACCAATCTGAACCTTAAAATGGGCTCTGGGTTGCTTAAAATCAGGGACTGGACTGAGATTCAGAATGGTTGCTATTCAGTTTCCCCAATCTTAATAATTTCTCTCATTCTCAGGGCTAAATATGGCTCTAATTTTATATCCTGTCCAATCCTTTTGAAATCCAAGGGACTGTGTGGATTGTAAGTCAGCTCTGATTTTGGATCCAGTCCCTTTTTATATCCTAAAACACTATAACCTGCACAGGAAAACAAAACACTAATAATAACCTCAACAGTAAAACTTCAGCATAGCAGGCTAAAGCAACACCAAGTCTAGATGCATCAATTTCATCTTTGCCTTGACAGCAGTAAGGAATGCCTTCCAATGCCAAAGTATGGCAGGGCTGTAACTCACAAAGAATAAGATTTTCAAACCTTGAAAAAACAGTTTAGATTTGTGTCAACATCAAGTTTTTATTTCTTCACTGAGTTGAGCATTCTCAATTAGATTACCCAACTAGCCTTCCACTTCAACTTATTATTACATACCTTAATGGGACAACAATGAATCTATGCCGGTCATAATTTAGGACCCATAATCCAGTTATATAAAACAGAACCTTATAATTTACAATTGTAATCCAGTGTTACCTCCAAGATTTTCAAAAGATGGGTGCCTAAAGTTAGTAGTCTAAGGCCATATTTTGCTGCTAGTTAAGTGACCTAGGGTGAAATCCTGGCCCCACTGAAGCCATGAAGAGTTTTGCCATTGATTTCAATGGAACCAAGAGTTCACCCTCTGTTTCAAAGAGGTAATGGCCCAGCAATTCCCATTGGATTCTTTGGGTGCTCAGCACTGTTGAAAATCAGGCCACTTATTCAGATGCTATGGATTCAGAAGCTAACATTATCTTGTGTATTTGAAAATCTTGACCTAGGTCTTTGATTTGCTTCTCCGCCTGCTGAATCTTGATCAAAGCTCTGTACCAGTTGATGTTTCTGCAGTCCAGATCTCATCCAGCCTTTTAATACATCCCTAGTGTTCCTTCTAAACAAATCGGATATTTCCAGAGGAGCCAAATCCTCCCATCTGGAAGGCATAAGGAGAAATGGATCCAGATTTTCAAAGGTATTAAGGTGCTTAACTCCCATTGAAAAATGAGAATTAGGTGTTTGAATACCATTGAGAGTCTGGGCTATAGTTCTTATCTTCCAATAAGCTGAAGACATGTCACTGAATCTTTTGGTGGCCACTTGGTGATATGTCATAGGATGAGTTAGGAGAATATGGAACAAAACTCTACCTAAATACAGTAAAGCAAAAATAATATCCATCAAACCAAAGTCCCTTCACAGGCCAATTCATATGACCCTCTGTCACAGAGTCCACTCACTGCAGGTGGCACCTTCTCCTGGCCAGTCTGGGGGTTAGCTCTTTCCAGGTCTGAGGCCCTCCTCCGCTGCTCGTTGCATGCCCTGCTGCCACTTTATTTCTTTGTGGCCCTTCTCTCACTCCAGGCACTGCAGCCTCCTCTTCATGACTTGGCCTTCCAGCCAGGTCATGATCTATCTTTCCCCATTTCAGGGTATCAAAGTCTACATTGGTCTATAGCAGATTTATTATACCAATACTTGCTAGTGCCATTATAATTAAGGTTGTGTCAGCTTCTCTTTACTGAACAACAGATTCTAATAGAATTAAAGGGTCTATTATGTGAAAGTAGATGAATAATACACTTTATATTTTTGATCTTTCTCATCACAATACCTCTCAGTTTTCAGGGATTTAGAACTCATTCATAAAAACCCACTTTAGGCTGAAATTTGTCCTAAACCTAAGTATAAGGGTATTCACAATCAATTCAACCATCTTCTACTTGAGTATAAAAACAATTTTAATAATTGTTTCCATTCATAACTAAGGTCCAATTCCTATATTCAGGGGGTTTACTCCTGCATATCACTGTAATATCAGAGCTCCTGAAAAGAAGCGATCTACATAGGCTCAGTGCCATTAATTTCAATATTCTGAGTGTAAGGCATTGTTGGGTTCTTAGATCAGCACAGTTTCTATTGAGTTTCTCTAGAAGAGTTAATGCCAGCATGCCAGCCATCATTTTATCCTTGCACTGATTAGTATGTTTGTGCCATAATCTTGCCAAATTTTCAAAAAAACAGCCTTTAAAACTGAACCCAGAATTTTGCACCAGCAATTATTTGCACTCATAATGTTGCAAGTGCAATCAATTATGAATGCAAATAATAGAATGTAGATAGAATTATCCAATTATTCCTGCTAATGAAGTAGATGTCTTCATTCCATTATTTGTCATTTGCAAAATTGCAGGCAACAATAATTGTAGATATAAAATTGCAGGTGCAACTTCTGAGGCTGGGTTGAGGTATATTTGAAGTGTGTGTGTGTGTGTGTGTGTGTGTGTGTGTGTGTGTGTGTGTGTGTGTGTGTGTGTGTGTGTGTGTGTGTGTGAGAGAGAGAGAGAGATCACTTATAAAGAGTTTATAATCACTGTGTTACGAAACTACAAATACAAGCGTCTGAACTGTTTTACAGTTTCTTGCTTTATTTATTTTGATCACATTCAGAAATCAATATACATAGTATAAAAGAGTCAGCATGACAGATTCCTTAATATACCAGGCACAACTAAAATAAGCATGTATCCCAATGGATAAGGCGGAGGTTGTAAGGGCTTTATTTACTAGCTCTTGAGATTTAAAAAGGGGCTAAACACTGCTTCCCCTTACTTTAAATTGAAGAGTTGACTGACTCATTTTGCTTAATGCAATTTCACAATCCCAAATTATTTTACTTTGTGGAGCATATCCTGCTCACTCTATCCATATGAGTTAATCCTAGTGAAGTAAATGAGCAGGATTTACCCCTATGTCTTTTCAATCAGGCAACAGTAAATGCCAATTGTCCTAGGGAAAAATATAGACTAATTAAAATGCTAATCTTTAGTAAACATTTAAGTACTTGCATGAAAATTAAATAGTCTCAGGTTGCCAATTTATGGCTATGTGCCCAGACATCATGAAAAATACAACTAATATTAACTACATCATCATCAAGAGTCTAATAGTACATCTTACGTTAAACTGCTTTAGGCTGGGATATCTGCCCATCACGTTGGGTGCCAACTTGGCATGCCATATGCTTGACAGCTTCCAAGTAAAAGATAAGGATTATAAGCACTTTCAGGAGATTTATTTAGAGACTTCAGGTTTGTAGTAAACAAATTGTGATTTGAGCTACAATTCTTTCATGTGATTGCCTGTATAAATAGCCTGAATTTGGTAGAACCACATGGTCTTTTCTGGACAGGCCTGCAAAGCTTTCAAGTTACAAAGGTTGGGATTGGATCTCTCAGGGGAGTTGGTGGTTAAGTACAGAGGACTCTACTTTTATTGGTTGTATTTCAGCCAAATCCACAGTGATTTAAAATTGTTTTCCTCCCATGGCATTTCACAGACAGTAGCTACCTTTATCTATCTAATATGGTACTTATATGCCCCCATAACCATAGCATCTGAGCACTTCACAATCTTTAATGTATTTATCCTCACAACACCCCTGTGAGGTTGGGAGTTCTGTTATCCCCATTTTACAGATGGGGAACTGAGGCATAGAGAATTCAAGGTCTTGTCTGCATAGTGTGGAGTGTGATTTGTAAAACTCACTAATGGTCTGCTTTCTGACTGTGCTGTGTAAATCATGCCGGTGTGCTCTAAAAGGTACCTGTTTCACATTAACGGAGCCCGAAGAACTGCATTAATGTGAACTAGGTGCCTTTTAGAACATGCCAGCAAGGTCTTGGGGCAATTAGAGTGCAACATGTTAGAGCACTTTACAAATCACTTACCTCTTGTGTGCTTTGCTGGTAGCATATGGATAGGCCCTAAGTGATTTGGCCAAGGTCACACAGGAACTCTATGGTGGAGCAAGAAGTTGAATCCCAGAATAGTGCATGGTCTTCAATGGGGCCAGAATTGCACCCTTGGTATCCTAATCATCTTCCCTGAACAATTTGCTAAAGTATCAGTATGCACTATTTGGCTGAGGGGTGAAAACATTATCTAATATCTGTTCTTTCTTGAGCAATAGGAATTGTAAGAAAACAAAAGCTAGACAGCACACCATAAGGAAGAGCCAGGATTTCCTGCTATTGCCTTTGAGCATACAATTTTCTATTGCACTGTGATGTCTTTCATATCTGTTTTTTTAAAAAATACATCCTAGCAATCCATGGCAGATAGCAGTATGATACAGTTCACAAATGTTTGATTCAAAGCTGTTGTGTGCAATCAAGTTAACGTCATTCATTTTAAAACAAAGTAGTTATAAAATTACCCATTTTTAAAAATCTACCCATTGTAAAGCAGAATAGTTCCACTTTTCTGTCTCCTGGGTAAATGCTTTGTGTTGTTAAAACACGTACCATATTGGCTCAATACACACAGCTTCTCCAGTCTGTTGGGTAGAGTACACAATTCAGAAACATGATGTCCCATTTTTTTCCTTTTTATTCACAATAGCATCAGTGAGGATGGAGTGTCAGTTTGAACTGTGATTTTTCCAGGGATTTGTCCATTTCTGTCACAACCCTAACATTATTTAAACACAGTGCACATTGTATATATGGGCTTAATAATTCTCATCTTGCACTTTTACCATTCTTAGGAAAGGCTGCAGGAGAAATAGGACAGCCATACAACACAGTGCATAACAAATCTCATTAAAATGCAGAGAGTGTATTCTGAATCTTAATTCTACCAGAGCATGGACAATGAATGTATTTGTGTTAGTTACTTTCCCACTTCGAGGTTAAACAAACCAGTGAATGGGAATCTGGGTGGCAGCAGAATGAGATACCACAGTTGATGACGCAGGCAGACAAATGCCAGGCAAATGTTTCTCAGAAAAACACAAAACCCAACTATTTTTCCTGTCTTCCCATGACTTTCCATCAATCTGTAGTCTACAAATATATTTGAATAGTTACCACCCTTCTCTAATGCATTGATTCAATAGTTCAGTTCTGAGGGTCACATGATATATTTGTCTGTGTCTGACTCTAGCAAAATATGCCTACTTCAAGGGGTATCTGAATTAACCACAGAACATTTGTTCTGCCTCATTCTGTGTTAATATACCACGCTGACTAAAGTTCCAGTTTACAGTGACTGCCAGATTGAATGACATGCTGTAACTCCCCCACCAATGCCACCACAGGATTTTCCCCACTGATTTCATTAACCTATCTCACTGCTATTAAATTAAAACAAAACAAAACAAAAAAACCCTCTGATTGTAGTGCAGCTTCAGTCACAGGACTATCTCCATTGTACCACCCATCTGTTGTTTGTAAGAATCACTTTCCCTGCAGGGAGATGGTGTGTAGAGGCAGATTGTACCACCTGCCACTTAGTTCCAAAAAACTTTCACTTCAAGCTATTAATCAATACTATTGGGACACACAGATTTATAGATAAAACTAGACGATTATGTGATTAACTTACTTGTGTTTCTGAAGACTAAGCTTCAGAGGTAGGGGACCTGGTCTCAGGATACATGGAAAAGAGCGAAAGAAATACTAGTGATTTTCTACCCCCAACAGTAAGATACACTTTCACCCTACTATTTCGGAGCATGATGCTGCATCTTATTTATTAATCATCAATCTCCTTTTTCTTTGGACAAAGGATTATTACCCAATCCTATTAAAACATGCTTTGGAGTCAGGCTGCAGGTATGCTGGCAATTTGCTATCACAAATTTATCATCTGAATTGACACCACCAAATACTGTGGCAGCATTGGCTTGCGTGTGTGTGCCTTATGAACATGCCATCCCATCTATCAAGCATTATATCAAGTTGGGATTGTTCTCATGTGGATAGACAAGATGAAAACAGTTCACTAGCTGGGTATGTCAGTGTAACTGAGGGGATGTAGGAAGTGCCCAGTTCTGGATTAGACCATGTCTGGATTCTCAAGCCAACTTCAGGTTTTAAGCATTTCAGGAAAGCCTTCACATGCAAGCTGATGGTTTGATGTGGTTTTAATGGGATAGCTGCCGATGTTGGGGTAGACTTGCTCTTGGCAAAAGGAGAATTTAACTTGCCAGTATTTCAACATAGACCTGTTTCTACTTTGATGTAGATGAGGTTGATGAAATGTAAACCAAAGGTCCTTCAACTGTGGTCAGTATAGGTTCCAATTATTGGGTGTTCATGCACCTTTTGTATTGAACTTGGAGCCCTCAAATAAAGTAGCTTCTATTTGGGGGGGCCTCCCAATCTCTCTCTCATGGCAACGAGCATTCAATTTGAGGTTATATAAGATGCCATGGCCCAAAGTCTCTTAATTTTCTTGCTCTACCAAATTGATGGTAGAACTGCTTCTATATCTCACCATGGATTAAGCTCAAAACTCATCACCTTTAGATGGCTGTAATCAGAGGTACTAAATGTTGTTGTTTTAAAACATTTAATAACTTTATCATTTACTGCATAATGTTTGCAATTCCATTGGCACCCTTGGTCCAAATAGCTTTTGGTTATGTTCTGTGTCCCCATATAAATCAATATCTTGGGACTCTGGTAGGATCTGGTAAAAAGACTGAGTTCAACGGTATCTGTGACACTCTACAGGGATACCAAGGGTTGTGAGCCACCTCACCACTACCTGCTATTCGCATGAAGCAGTCTTCTCTGTGCCTGCTGTAGCTCAGTAACCTGAAACCAACAGCCATCGGTCACAGAAGCACTGCCTTCCAGGTCCAGGAAGAATTTGCCCTCTCTGTGTAGTCTAGTGACACACACACACCGAGCCCTGAGTCCTTGGAACACTCCCCTGCAATGTTCAGCCCTTAACCCCTGGACACTCACAGGCCTTGTCTACACTACGAGAGTAGTTCGATTTTACTTGCATCGAATTTTTGGAATCGATATTGCAAAGTCGAACGTGTGTGTCCACACTAAGGACAGTAATTCGACTTTGTGCGTCCACACTAACGGTGAAAGCGTCGACATTCGAAGCGGTGCGCTGTGGTCAGCTATCCCACAGTTCCCGCAGTCCCCTCTGCCCATTGGAATTCTGGGTGTAGCCGGCAATGCCTTCTGGGTAACAAAATGTGTCGAGGGTGCTTTTGGGTAACTGTCGTCATCCGTCCATCACTCCCGCCCTCCCTCCCTGAAAGCGCCGGCGGGAAATCAGTTCGCGCACTTTTCCAGTCATTGACAGCGCGGACGCCACAGCACTGCGAGCATGGAGCACGCTGCGACCATCGCTGCAGTTGTGGCCGCTCTCAACGCCTCGCAGCTTATCATACAGGTTTCCCTGAGGCAGATGCAGAAAAGTCAGGCGAGGAGGCTACGGCACCGCGGTGATGTCCTGAAGTCTGAGAGTAGCACAGACCTCTCAGAAAGCAGGGGACCCAGCGCCGAGGACATCACGGTGGCAATGGGTCATGTTGATGCCGTGGAACGGCGATTCTGGGCACGGGAAACAAGCACTGAGTGGTGGGACCGCATAGTGCTGCAGGTCTGGGATGAATCCCAGTGGCTGCGAAACTTTCGCATGCGGAAGGGAACTTTCCTGGAACTTTGTGAGTTGCTGTCCCCTGCCCTGAAGCGCAGTGACACCCGGTTGCGAGCTGCACTGAGTGTACAGAAGCGAGTGGCCATAGCCCTCTGGAAGCTTGCAACGCCAGACAGCTACCGGTCAGTCGCGAACCAGTTTGGGGTGGGCAAATCTACCGTGGGGGTTGTTGTGATGCAAGTAGCGAAGGCAATCATTGATGTACTGCTGCCAAAGGTAGTGACCCTGGGAAACGTGGAGGCGATCATAGATGGCTTCGCAGCGATGGGATTCCCAAACTGCGGTGGGGCCATAGATGGAACTCACATCCCTATCCTGGCACCGGACCACCAGGCCACCCAGTACATTAACCGAAAGGGCTACTTTTCCATGGTGCTGCAAGCACTGGTGGACCACAGGGGACGTTTTACCAACATCTAGGTGGGATGGCCGGGCAAGGTTCATGACGCTCGTGTTTTCAGGAACTCTGGTCTGTTTAGACGGCTGCAACAAGGTATTTACTTCCCGGACCACAAAATAACTGTTGGGGATGTGGAGATGCCTATAGTCATCCTCGGGGACCCAGCCTACCCGCTAATGCCCTGGCTCATGAAGCCCTATACTGGCACCCTGGACACTGAAAAAGAACTCTCCAACTACCGGCTGAGCAAGTGCGGAATGGTGGTGGAGTGTGCTTTTGGCCGTCTCAAGGGGAGATGGAGAAGCTTACTGACTCGCTGTGATCTCAGCGAAACCAATATCCCCATTGTTATAGCAGCTTGCTGTGTGCTCCACAATCTCTGTGAGAGCAAGGGGGAGACCTTTATGGCGGGGTGGGAGGTTGAGGAAAATAGCCTGGCTGCTGATTACGCACAGCCAGACAGCCGGGCGATTAGAAGAGACCAGCGGGAAGCCCTGTGCATCCGGGAGGCTTTGAAAGCAAAGTTCCTGAGTGAGCAGGGTAACCTGTGACTTTAAAGTTTGTGTACAGAGAAGCTAAACCTGCCCCCGTTTCTTTACCCAGTTAATGTTGACTATCCTATCCAGTTACATACCCCCTTCACCCCCCTTCCAACACACGTTTCGAAATAAAAATAGTTCTACTTTGTTAATGCACACCGTTTTCTTTAATACTGTTTTCGCGGGAATTTTTTAAAACTGGGACGCAGACTGTGGTGCGGAGCGGGTGTAGTGTAGTGACGCGAATGCAGCTTCTAAACTCAAGGATTGACAGGCTCCGCTGCGGTGGGATGGTTGTTTCAATGGAGCCTGTCACCCCTCCTGATCGGGACTGTGTGTATGGGGGGTCTATGTGACTTTGTGGCAGGGGGAGGACGGTTACAGATCCCCTGCTGTGTGGCTCTGTGATCCTGCCTAAGGACCGCCGCTTAAGATCTGTAACTGCCCTCCCCCGCCACAAAGTCACAGAGCAACCCACCCCCCACCACATAACATGAAAACAACCTCCCAGACTAACCAGGGTAACTAGTCACTGCATCACTGCACTGTGTATGTGCCCTGCTGCTGTGCCTGCCCCCGCCTATGTGCCCTGCCAAAGGTGACTGTCCTGTCCAATTACCAACCCCCTTTCCCCTCCTCCTCCAAAAGAACATGATTGAAACAGTAGTTAACAGAAATGTATTTTTTATTATCAACTACACATGGAACTGGGAGGTGAAACTTGGACGGGGGCTTGTGTCAGGCGGGAAGGAAAGAACTTTTCAAATTTTGGGGAATGAGAGCCTTCTGCTACTAGAGCTCTCTGCAGGGGTGGAGTGAGACTTAGCAGGGACTCTGCCGCCTCTCCTTCTTTGCACTTTGGGTGAGGTGGGTATGGGACTTGGTGGCGGGGGAGGGCGGTTAGAGATGGACTGCAGCGGGGCTCTGTCCTCCTGCCTCCGTTCCTGCAGAACATCCACAAGGCGCCGGAGAGTGTCCGTTTGCTCCCTCAGTAGTCCAAGCAGCGTTTGTGTCGCCTGCTGGTCTTCCTGCCGCCACCTCTCCTCCCGATCCATGTTTGCTTGGTGCATTTGGGTCAAGTTCTCCCGCCACTGGGTCTGCTGTGCTGCCTGGGCTTGGGAACAGGCCATAAGCTCAGAGAACATGTCCTCCCGTGTCCTCTTCTTCCTACGCCTAATCCGCGCTAGCCTCTGGGAGTGTGATGCCAGGCTAGGTTGTGAGACAGTCGCAGATGGGGCTGTGGAAATGGGAAAAAGGGAGTGAATTCCTCAGAAAGATAAATGTAGTTGTGAACAAAGAACATAGTCTTTCTCTGTGAACAAGACCATGCACAGCACCTATCACATGCGCACTCAGCACAAGGTCGAATTCTCGGCCTTCGCATTCAGTGCCTGGGGTCTTGCACAGCACATTTGAGAAGCGGGGCAGCACAACGGAATTTCTGTTGCAGGCAGACATGGTAAGCCGTAGACTTGTGGCAGTTTAAAACTTTTATATTACCACTGGCCTCATTTCACATTTAAAGCAATGTCAGTTCCTGCTGCCAGCAATCCGGCAAGCGGGAACTCTGCCCCTGTCCCACCCCCTCGCGGCTGTCCCCGGGAACGATCCCTTTCGGCTGCCCCTCTCCCGCCTCCACCGCGTGGCTACAAACCAGCGGTTACAGTTCTGTAAAGGAACGGGCAAGCAGTCCCAACACTAACATTCCCCTACCTAATTCAAAGCAGGTCACCATGGGCGACCTCACCCTGATGAGGATCTCTGAGAGCGAGAGAGAGAGAATGCTCCGGGAAAGCCTCCAAAGAGCAGGGCCGTATGCCGCCCTGCTGTGCAGAGCAATGATTCCCGAGTACTTGATAGTCTCGTGGCTCGGCAACGTGTCGTACTTCGGAGGACCCAATAAGGCCGCTCTCCCCAGGAACCTCATGCAACGGCTTTCCAATTACCTCCAGGAGAGCTTCATCGAGATGTCCCAGGAGGATTACTGCTCTATCCCCGGACATATAGACCGCATTTTACTGTAGCTGCAGTAGCAGGGAATAAACAGTAGAGCGGCTTGTGCAGGACAATCACGGAAAACCGGACATTGCTAGATTTTTTTTCAAAACTTGCACTGCCCATGACTAAACCGTTAAGCGCCTAGGGCACAGTAATCATGAACAACCCATTCTTTTAATTGTTAATATTCCTGTTTTGTTAAAAATAAATGTTTAGATGTTTACAACACTTACTGGCTGATCCTTCCCCAGATTCTGTGTCCGGGGTAACGGCTGGGGACGCTTCGTAGGGGATCTCTGTAAGGGTGATGAAGAGATCCTGGCTGTCGGGGAAATCAGCGTTGTGAGCGCTGCCGACTGCCTCGCCCTCCTCATCTCCTTCCTCATCTTCCCCGTCCCCTAACATGTCGGAGGAACCGGCCGTGGACACTATCCCATCCTCAGAGTCCACGGTCACTGGTGGGGTAGTGGTGGCGGCCGCACCGAGGATGGAATGCAGTGCCTCGTAGAAACGGGATGTCTGGGGATGGGATCCGGAGCGTCCGTTTGCCTCTTTGGTCTTCTGGTAGCCTTGTCTCAGCTCCTTGATTTTCATGCGGCACTGCGTTGCATGCCGGCTGTATCCTCTCTCTGACATGTCTTTAGAGATCTTCTCGTAGATCTTTGCATTCCGTCTTTTGGATCGCAGCTCGGAAAGCACGGACTCATCGCCCCACACAGCGATGAGATCCAAGACTTCCTGATCAGTCCATGCTGGGGCCCTCTTTCTATTCACAGACTGCACGGCCATCACTGCTGGAGAGCTCTGCATCGTTGCCAGTGCTGCTGTGCTCGCCACGATGTCCAGACAGGAAATGAGATTCAAACTGGCCAGACAGGAAAAGGAATTCCAATTCAAATTTTCCCGGGGCTTTTCCTGTGTGGCTGGTCAGAGCATCCGAGCTCGCACTGCTGTCCAGAGCGTCAACAGAGTGGTGCACTGTGGGATAGCTCCCGGAGGTATTAGCGTCGATTTCCATCCACACCTAGCCTAATTCGACATGGCCATGTCGAATTTAGCGCTACTCCCCTCGTCGGGGAGGAGTACAGAAGTCGAATTAAAGAGACCTCTATGTCGAACTAAATAGCATCGCAGTGTGGACGGGTGCAGGGTTAATTCGATGTAACTGCGCTAACTTCGACATAAACGCCTAGTGTAGACCAGGCCACAGAAATTACCTGGTAAACTGTTCCCAAAGAAACAGTGCACACACCAGTTTGTTTAGTTCAATTGAGGCTCAATTCAATATAACATCACAGCACTGAGATATATTTACAGTGAAAACAATCATAAATTTATTATAGAAGATTAAGAGATAGTGAATAAGGATAATGATGGAAACAGAAATGATTACATATAAAACAAAGTATAACACACTTCTTCGAATCAAAACTTAACTTTAACAGGCTAAAAACTTTTGTCTAAAGTAGCTTACCTCACCTAAAGCAATCTTCCAGTATCTCCAACCAACATGGCTAGGATCCTCCTTTCATGAATACAAAAAGCGCTGTCCATTTTTGCATCCTCTGTGAAAGATAGAATGGTGTCTTTTTGGCTTCTTCTCATACCTCCAAAGTTCATGGTTATGTCCCCAGAATCAGGATGGCCACTTGGGGTTTATTCTCTGGTGTCTCGTCTCTTGTTGATTTCCCTTTCCCCTGTTGACTTGTATATAAATGGGACTTCCATTATGTTGGCCTACAGTGCTTAATCTACATGGCTGACCGAGAGACAGGTGACTCAACATCCTTTGTCTGATCCAAAACCTTTTTGCCCACTCTGCCTTGGACCAGATTTCAAAACATATTTTCAGTATACATACACAATTTCTTAAAAATTATTTGTACACATATCTTGCAATGAGACTCAGTGTGACGTAAGTTTTTATTAGATACTTCACTTGACCCTTTTCAATAAATACTATGAAATCAATGTGTGGGGTGTAGTGAGTTTGTAAGTCCTGTCAGGTGTTACCGTTACAGAACAGTGAACCGTTTGCCAGTTGGCACTGAGGAGTTCTTAGGGTCACAATATCCCTTTTGCAGAAGATGTTTGTCACTTATCCCTATTTAGTGCCTGAGGGAGAGCACCTCTTGGGCTAGTACTCCACCACTGCCAGCTTCCCCATTCAACCAACCATTAACTAATGGAAGTGAGGAAAATACTTCCCTCAAGGCAGGTTATTCCATTACAGGGTTTCTTGTTTCTCCTGTGAAGCATTTCTTAGGGCTACTGTCTGAGGCAGGATATCAGATTAGCTGGACCACTGGTTTGATCTGTTCCTAGATTCTTCTGTAAGAAGTTTGGGAGTTTCAGAGCTGACAGGGAGTTGGCATCAAGAGATACTTATGAGAGGAATGTGAAGACAATGCTTTGGTACTAGGATCCTCCTAGTCAATGGAAAAATTAACTTCTTTAGTATTGGCTGCCTTTCACTATCATTGTGGAACCAAGGAAGGGTTCTCATACCATAAGGTTATCCCATCTTCCTTCTTCCGCCGCCTCCTTAATTTGTCCTAGCAGAAACCAATCCCTTATTAGAAAGATTTTACATTTAATGCAATACTGGAGTGCTGCGGATAAAATTGGGCCATAAAGAGCCTGTTTCTGACCTCAGGCTGCATGCACTGTGTGCAGTCAATTTGACAAGCTAAGCTATAATACACCCCAATTTATGTAAAACCACAATGGGGCCTTCAGTAATTTGCTGCCTGCTTATAGGTGAATCTAATGTTTCACTACCTAAACATTTTGCATTTGACGTAAAAAAACATGCTGTTGCAAATTATGGTGGTACATCTTGGCTCGTTTTCAACACTGTAAGCACACAACCTGTTAGAGATGTTTCACAAATGAATTACTCACTAATGCATCTGTTTCTACCCACTGAAAATGGAAAGGCACCTACTTTTCTGTGGTAGGTGGACATGTGCTAGCTCTGCTTGAGCTAGTGTGCAAAAAATAGCCAGATAGCATGGGCAGCAGCATGGCCTAGCAGCATGAACACAAACCTGCCTGGACCCTTTCACTATGTACTTGATAGCTAGCCTGAGTTGCTGCCCATCCTACCCCTGCTACACTGCTATTTTTAACACGCTAGATCAAACATAGCTAGAGTGTGTCTGCCTACCCACAAGGAAATTCATTCCCAGCTGCAGTATAGACATACCCTCTGAGACCTCCTGGAAAAATAAGAAGGCCAGACTTGGAACCCATCATATTTTTAAGGGGTTGGTGAGGAAGAAAAAATACTAACTGCTTCCCCCCCCCCCAAGACCTTATATGTCTTTGTTATATATCAGAAAGAAGGAAAAAGAGGATACAACCTTCAGGGCCCCCTTAAGAAACCTCTAAAGAGACCAAATCAACTATCTTGGAGTGGTCTCTTAAAACAAGAGATTACAAGAGACTGCTTCTCAGGCATAGGTTTTACTTATAACAAATGCATATTTGATCACTACTGAATTTTTCTCTCTCTCCCAAAACATGGAGAATAAATTAATGCTGTGTTTCTTACTGCCATCCTGAATATTGGGGAAATAAAATATTAACGATTTGGAGAATTATTCAGTGTGTTTTCGACAGCAGCTTTTGAAACCCACTTTTTCCATTAAAACTGTCAGTTTTGTAATACAGCCATGATTTCAAAGCAAAGCAGTATCATGGCTCAAATCAAAGACAGATTGCATATTTTATGTTTACATATTGCAAGGCCTTAACAATGTAAAATTAGTTGTTGGGGCTGGGTAGGCTTTAAGTTAATATAGCAGGAAAAGCAACCAACCTGAGGACGAAACAAACAAACAAAAAATTGGGGAGGGATACTTTCTGCTTTGAGTCTATAAGTCAAAATTGGATGTCTTTCTAAAATGTATGCTCTAGTTCAACCACAAATCATTGGGCTAGCTTGATTAGAACAGTTCCTTTTGACCTTATTCCCATAAAACGTTAAAATGAGTATGAATCCTCTTGGCTTGTAAGATACACCTACAGTACTTATGCTTACTCACACTCACACCCACTTACCGATGTGTTAATTATCATTTACATGGCCTCTGAGTTTGTTCAAAGTTTCTTATTCTACAGTGATTTTCTAAGATCAGGAATTATCCTTATGTGATCCCCATTATCTCTCCGTCATACTGGAGAACCTCTTCCTTCTCTCAAGTTCATGTTGCTAGTTCTTCTTGTTGCAAAAAACATTTGTATAATACATTTTGTATTAACTTCAGGAAAATGTTTATACCCAAGATCATTGATGTAATTTATTTAAAAGAATTACAACCTAACCCTAACAAACCATGACCTAGGAGGCTGAATGAATAAATCACAGTAACGTTTTAGAGGTAATATACCAAATAGCATTCTCATTCAAGAGCACGAGATACTACACTTATCTGAGGCAGTAGCTAGTCTGTCAGTGACAGGCTTGCAGTTCAGGCTCTCCAGTGATTCTCAGGTACGTTCATTGTGACTGCATGTGGCCACCAGGGGATTTCATTTGTAGTCACCATGAATTTTGAGGGGCATGCAACCACCACAGCCTGCACTGGAAGTTGAAGTGTTGAACAGTTCCCTTTCAAGACCCTTTTGAAATATTTTAAAAAAATCATTCAAATTTACAACTATTTGGCTACAAAAAAAATCTTAGAAATTTTGTTACAACAAACTTAAAAAAATTGATAATAGTGAGTAATAACCATGTAACGTTTGTAGTATTATTAATAGTACCTATTATTCTTTACCTTGACAAGATTTATTATTTTATTTACATGACACTTCCAAACAGCCGTGTGACTAGACTATCACTAGTATAATATTTTAACGGTCAAAAGTGCGGCTACTGCAAATTTGCAGTGGTTGCACATGCATCCACAGCAAAATTTCATTTGAGAACCACTGCAAGTAATGCTGTTTAAGGCAACATAGTGGTCTCATCTCCTATGTTCAGCCTTGCGGGTAAGGTGGGGGAAGACACAAACTTAAAATTAGATAGCATTTAGGGTATTACTCCAGTATATTAATTATTATAATTTTTTTAGCACTTGACTGAAAATATTCTATAAAAATGATTGAAAACTCAGAATGGGAGCATGAGTTCCATAAGCATTTACTGAATTACAGACTTAGGGCCTGATCCAATATCAGTGACACTAGTGAAAAGATTCCCATTAAAATCAATGAGTTTTGGATCAGGCCCTCTACTATGGAGTACGTTCTAAATCTTTTGAAATTCAATAACATGTTGTCTAAGGTCCATGAAAGTTTCTTCCCTACACTCAGGCACTTGCAACTAAGAAATAGAGCTACAGCATTGCTGATTCAGAGGGGTACAGTACTATGCATCAGCTGTCTTACAGAACTCTAATGTACCAATATTACAATTGTATGAGAGCACTAAATAATCATACTCCGAAATTCTAGAGCTTCAGTCCCAGCAAGTCAAAGTCTGAGTGCTAAAATAACAGGTTGCTCTTATGCCTGCAGATGAATAACTGACTGTTCTTTTATGGGGGTGGGGAAAAAGAACATTTTAGGTAAAGAGAGTGAACAATCCTCTCCCCTAAATACAGTACCTTTGAGTAGACACTGTGGAATCACTCCTCCCATCCTCCAAAAAAGGCTTACTAGAAAATGAGTGGTGAATATATTTACAGTGAATCTATGTATTAGATAGACTGGGGAGTTTTCTCATTTATTTTTTTAAACTTCAAACATGTTCTTCTTATTTCTTACTTTTTATATGCTAATGAAATGGCAAATAATTGTATCTTATTACATTTTAAACAAATGCCCATTTGAAGCTTTTACTTGTCATTGCTATCTTGCCAAATCATTTTAGAAGTTAAATTAGGTTTCATCACTGGCCACAAACTATAATGCTTCTTATCTAGCCTGGTCTATGCCTAAAAATTAGATCACCTAGCTATATCACCCAGGGTTGTGAAAAATTTCGCACCATATGTGACGTAGTTAGGTCAATCTAAGCCCACTATAGAGGCAGCTAAGTCAAAAGAAAAATTCTTCCATCGACCTAGCTACCACCTCTTGGAGGTGGTACATCAATGGAAAAACCCTTCTGTTATTGTAGGAAGTGTCTACCCTACGGTGCTACAGTGTCACAACTACAGCACTATGGCTATGCTGCTGTAGCTGCTGTAGTGTAGACATACCCCTACTTGTTATATTGGCATGAGAAGAATGTATATTCTAGAAAGTAGTTGGATAGGGAGAGTTATCTTAGGCCTTGTTTGCACTGGGATTTCATCTATTGGTGTAGCTGCAACCCCTTCTAGTGATGCAGCACGATTTGTAGTGGTGCAACTTACCTTGGTTTGAAACGATGCCTAAGATTCTTCAAGAGAAATCCCTCTCCCCAGCCAGTAAAAGATGATAGAATTATAAGATGTGGAAAGTTATAATAATATGGACCTGGAAATGCACTTTATCTTTATTTGTGAGGAAAAAGACACTCTCCATGAGTGGATCTACTTGCAAGAATGGTATCACAGAGTGAATCTTTAGAAATTTAAGGATTCTAATGAGATAATATTGTTAACCAGACTCCTGGTGAAAACTTGGTAGACCTAGTCACAGAGAATTTTGCTACTCCACCAGAAGAATTTAGAAAGAAGGCCAAGGAAAGTTCAGCTTTTATTATTGATGAAAAGTCTCAGGGTATGTCTACACTACGAAATTAGGTCGAATTTATAGAAGCCGGTTTTATAGATATTAGTTTTATACAGTCGATTGTGTGTGTCCCCACATAAAATGCTCTAAGTGCATGAAGCCGGCGGACCACGTCCACAGTACCGAGGCTAGCGTTGACTTCCGGAGTGTTGCACTGTGGGTAGCTATCCCACATTTCCCGCAGTCTCTGCCGCCCATTGGAATTCTGGGTTGAGATCCCAATGCCTGATGATGCAAATCAGTGTCACGGGGGGTTCTGGGTACATGCCGTCAGGCCCCTCCCCCTCCATCAGAGCAATGGTAGACAATCAATTCGCGCCTTTTTACCTGGGTTACCTGTGCAGACAACATACCACGGCAAGTATGGAGCCCGCTCAGCTCACCGTCACCATATGTCATCTGGGTGCCGGCAGACGTGGTACTGCATTGCTACACAGCAGCAGCCCCTTGCCTTTTGGCAGTAGATAGTGTATTACGACTGGTATCCGTTGTCATCATACTCCAGTTCAATCATAGGCACCTGGGCCGACATGCTTTGTCTCCTGGAGTCTCAGTCCTGCCAGCAGTCCTATTGAACCGTCTTGACGATGATGGCTAGCAGTCGTAGTACAGTATCTTCTGTCAAGCACCAAGAAGATGCCGAGGGCTATCAGTCATGCTGCATCGTCTGCTGCCAGCTTAAGATGTAAAAAATAGATGGACCAGATTTGTTCTGTATTCATTTGCTTCCCCCTCCCTCCGTGGTCACCTGTGCTTTCCACGCTGGGCAAACAGGAACTGAAATTCAAAAGTTCGCGGGGCTTTTCCTGTCTACCTGGTCAGTGCATCTGAGTTGAGAGTGCTGTCCAGAGCGGTCACAATGAAGCACTGTGGTATAGCTCCCGGAGGCCAATAACGTCGAATTCCATACACACTACCCCAAATCCGACCCGCAAAGGCCGATTTTAGCGCTAATCCCCTCGTCGGAGGTGGAGTAAAGAAATTGGTTTAAAGGGCCCTTTAAGTCGAAAGAAAGGGCTTCGTCGTGTGGACGTGTCCAGGCTTAATTCGATTTAACCCTGCTAAAGTTGACCTAAACTCGTAGTGTAGACCGGGGCTGAGGGATCATTATATATTGACTTTGGTGTCATTTGGATGCTTCTCTATCTGGAAGAAGTGCAATGGAAATAAATGTTTTCAACATTGGTTTAAAGTTTTAGTATAGAAATCTTTGAAGTGTATTCAAATATGAATAGGGAAGTGTATTGGGAAGAGGAGAAAGAATTGCTATTCAGTAAGTGTGCAAAACTGAACTGAATTGACCTCAGAACTCAAGTATAACGTTAAATGCGGGGCGCTCAAAGAATGTGCTAGGGCTGGTAAAGAAACTAAGAACTTCATCAGGACAGGGATGTACATTATAAAAGAGGTGCCTAGAATATCAGGGAAGATAAGAGAAATTCCTCAAGGGTTGCCTAGCTAAAGCAAAATAATTACATGGATGTCACATTTCTGAAATAATATCCCAGACTTTGAGGCTTGCTTGACATCTATTGGCCTGATTATCTAGTCAATGGGGAAGCAAATGATTGATAAGAGAATTTCTCATGCAGTGGGAATACTAAATCCCCATTTTGTTTCATTTGTTTACACATATGGATAGGGCATTTAACCAAATATGAGCTATTCTCGGAGTCTAATCCTGCTTCTACTGAAGTCTGAGAGTTTCTGGGAGTTTGACCACTGACTTCACTGGGAGAATGTTCTATGTTTGGAAACTGGAAAAGGTGGATGTCGTGTCTGGATGACAATTCCTGCCTGGGCACATAGACACAGATTAAGCAAACCAGTATAGTGGAGCTATGGAGCATAATGTAGCTATTGAGATTTAAATACAAAAACTTATTAGTAAAGCTGAATTCTATGGCTAACAGATAATATTTGCAAAGTGATTAATAAAGGTTAAAGAAGCCCTATGCTTGATAGACTATTGCCAATTTCTCTATGTTTAATATATTTGTATTAAAACTGTTTTTAATAAAAAATATAGTATCTTGAAACAGGTTGCAGAAAATGTCTCTGTGCTAAAAACTATGAATTCCAGCTTCCTGTAAGTATTTTTATGCCTCTCTTTTTGGGACTTTGATTTCCTAATGCACATACTTTGTTACATGATAAAGTGTTTCCCAATTGTTCTGTGAACTTTCTCATTATGATGGATCTCCCTCCTAAGCTATCTTAACAGTAAATAAGATGGCATGCCCTGAAGACACCTAACGGTGGGACACAAAATGCTGTATATTCCATATACCACAGAGGCATGGTATGGTGTATACAGTAAGGAAGATTAAAGGCTGGGATTTGCAAAAGCACCTACAGGAGTTAGGCTCCCAAGTCCTGTCAAATGCCAGCCTAGAGCTTTTATATTTCTCCCCTAATGGTCCATCTACACAGTGGCTCTAGATAGCCACAGCTAATGCTATAACTCCTATTGACTTTCTAAATACCTTTGGGTATATCCATGTCAATAAAACACTTGCAGTTGGCCTGTGTCAGCTGACTTGTGCTTGTGGGGTTCAGGCTGTGGGGCTATAACATTGCAGTGTAGGTGGTCGGGCTTGGGCTGGAGCTTGGGTTCAGAACTGACACGGCTTACCCTAGAGTATCCAAGAGCCTGGGCTCCAGCTCAAGCCTGAACATTACAATCTGATAGCCTCACTGCCTGAGCCCTGCAGCCCGAGTCATCTGACATGGGCCAGCCGTGGGTGTTTTATTGCAGTTTAGACGGATCCTTTGAGGCTCTAAGCCTATCTCCCTTTGGTTCTTTTGATTGTTGCAGACTAGAAAAGAGTGCTATCAGTTTCAGAAGTTTCTCAGTTCTCTCTGGCTTTTTCTGTGTATCTGTTTTCCAACAATGGTGCAACTACACCTTTGCGAACACTTTGTGTAAGTGGCAAGGCAGAGAGGGGCTCAGGAATTTGTCAAAAATATCTGGTCCTGCTTACACTTGCATATACATTGTTCTTAGCATCATTGTTAGTTGCAATGTGACTGAAAAATTGGTATACAGTTTCCTAACATGGATACAGCCTCTGAGAAGTCACTATAATCTCTTCAGGATTTTATTGTGGTGGTGCTGGAGCTTTAAATATTTCTTTGTTTTTAATTGGGTTCATTCTTCAAAATGTTTTTAATTGGACTCATTCTTCAGAGTTAAGCGAGGCAAGCCTAGATATTCAGATCTGCAATAAAGAGTGAGGCTACCAGGCAGAGGGCAGCAAATTTGTGAGTTGAAGCTTGTATGTTAAGATGCTTTATTTTCTTTACTTTTCTTTCTTTCTTTTATTTTTTAACCAGAGTTCATAGCTATGGCAAATAGCTCATAACAACTCTTTGAAAATTACTTCCAGATTTACAGCCTATGGTGCCAAGTTACGGACTCCTGGTGTGATTTGAAATGACCCTTAAAGAGCTGTGACATCTCATACAAAAAACTGTGGCAGACGTTGTGCTTGGAAACATTCCTACTTATATATCATAGATGTGGGTTTTTTTTTTAAATTCTGTCCTCTTATCTTTTATTTCTCCAGATATTTATATAAAAATTATGGCTTCTTAAGTTATTATCTGCTTCTGCTGCTTACGCCCCATCTGAAGGCATAGGGCAGATCCTGTAATGCCTAAATTCAATGTTGATGAATGCAAAGTGATGCAGATTGGAAAGCATAATCCCAATTATACCTACAAAATTATGGGGGCAAAATTAGCTGTTACCACTCAACAAAGAGATCTTGGAGTCATTGTGGATGGTTCTCTGAAAACATCTGCTCACTATCCAGCAGCAGTCAAAAAAGCAAACAATGTTAGGAACCAGTAGGAAAGGGATAGATAATAAGACAGTGAACATCATAATGCCACTATATAAATCTATGGTACGGCCACGCCTTGAATACTGTGTGCAGTTGTGGTTGCCCCATCTCAAAAAAGATATATTGGAATTGGAAAAAGTACAGAGAATGGCAACAAAAATGATTAAGGGTATGGAACAGCTTCCATATGAGGAGAGATTAAAAAGACTGGCACTGTTCAGCTTGGAAAAAAGATGACTAAGGGGGATATGATAGAGGTCTATAAAATCATGAAAGGTGTGGAGAAAATGAATAGGGAAGTTTATTTACTCCTTCGCATAACACAAGACTCAGGGGTCACCCAATGAAATTAACACAGAACAGGTTTAAAATAAACAAAAGAAAGTACTTTTTCACACAATGCACAGTCAACCCATGGAACTTATGGTCGTGGGGTATTGTGAAGGCCAAAACTATAACTGGGTTCAAAAAAGAATTAGATAAGTTCATGGAGGATAGGTCCATCAATGGCAATTAGCCAAGATGGTCAGGGATGGAACCCCATTCTCTGGGTATCCCTAAGCCTCTCACTGCCAGATGCAGGGACTCGATGACAAGAGATGGATCACTTGATAATTGCCCTATTCTGTTTATTCCCTTTGAAGCATCTGGCATTGGCTACTGTCAGAAGATAGGATACTGGACTAGATGGATCATTGGTCTGACCCAGTATGGCCATTTTTATGTTCTTCCTTTTGGGAGCAGAGTAAACTCTCAGTGAATCTGATTTTTCCTCTTCCTGGCACTTTGTGTAGTCCAAATCAGAACTTCAGTCTTTGATAGGCACTTTGCATTCAATTTGTCATTTATTGACTAAAGATTAGAAAAGTCCTTTTTTCCCCCTTCATGTCAGTAGATCCTCAAATAGAATTATGTGAATAATCTTTACAGGAACAATATTTTTGGGAATTACTTATGTGAGTTCAAGTTACAGCAGATTTTAAAATGCCAATTATTTTTCATGGGAAATATTGAATTTTTAAAAAACTTCCTGTGAAAATTTACACAAGAAAATAAACTGAAAATGAAAATATTTTCTGATTTCAAAAAATATTTTGGTAAACATTTTAATGTTTAGTAAAAGGTTTTTTTTGGGGGGGAAACAGAAAATGTTGACCAAAGCAAAAGTTTTCATTTTGGTCGAAAAGCCATTTTTGTTTGAAAAAAATATTTTGATGAAATAAATTTGATTACTTCTTCTTAGGTCTACTTTATTGAATTTGTTGCATTTCTCTGTTCTGACATCACACATACTGGCATATAAATCAGTGGTGATGCCACATTCTTTAATAAAAATGTCTGTGATTTCCTCATGGCAATGTTCAGGAAAAGTCAATCATTATGGCCATTGTTAAACTATGGAGAAATTAAAGTTCTCACTGATCCTCTTGTGTATTGCAAGAGTGGTTGCTGTATTCTAGCTCTCCCTTGACCTGCCATATTGTCCATTGTTTAGCTTGAAAGAGACAAGGTGGGTGAGGTAGTATTTTTTGTTGGATCAATTTCTGTTGGTGAAAGAGACAAGCTTTCGAGCTACACAGAGCTCATCTGTGACCTGAACAAGAGCTTTGGGTAGCTCAAAAGCTTGTCTCTTTCACCAACAGAAGTTGATCCAGTAAAAGATATTACCTCGCCCATCTTGTCTCTCTCACATCCTGTGATCAACATGGTTACAACAGCACTGCAAACAGCATTGTTTAGCTTGGCAGAACTGAATGTTCTCCTTGAAACTGGTTCAAATCCAAAAATCTCAAAATGATTTTAAAAAACCCCATAAAATGGAATTCCTGACTCCCCTGACAGCTATGATTAAAACAGAGCATTAGTCATAAAGCAACCTTGCAAAAACTGTCATGGAAATTTACCAGTCAAGGCACAATTGCTGCTCAACATACTTGCCTTGATGATGATGATACACAGCTTAGAAGGAGAGGAAATGGTAAGAAAATCAGAGCTGATTGACATATTCTTTAATTAAATAAGTGCATAATAAAGGAGACTGAAATAGCTATGGAATTATTGATAAAACTTATATAAATGAGGTTGGGGAAGCTTTTGGTTTCTGTAAAAACAAATAAGCTCCAAACCCATACAAACATATGCCTTACATTTAACATGCAGACTGTAGACAATTGACACTTTCCAAATACAGACTGCCAAGTGCACAAAGAGCAAAGTTTAGTCAAAGTTCATCTTAAGGTCATGCACCCAGTGGAATCATCAATCTGGACAACCTCTGAGTAACCCCCACATACTTCCAGACAAGGTCTGGGTTCTTTTGTGTCCTGATTAGACTATGCAACAGTTAATTTGTTTTAAATAGGAAATTAAACAGTCATGCGAAGTGTTATATGAGGGGTCATATAGTGGTTCATGAGGTGCATTTATAAGGTCTATTTGGGATTCCTACACAAAACATTACTGTAGGGGAAAGAGAGAGTAGAATGTTGTCTTGGTAAAACATTTAAAAACTTTTCATGATGAAAAATAACCAAAGAAAAAGTCTTGAGACAAAAAATACTTTTATTCAAATTGCGGCCTGTTACATTAAAGGGTTCTGAGAAGGGATTCATTTCTTCAGATTCCATTCCTGCACAGATGATCTGACATATCCTATGTACAATCTGTTAACAACATAGACAATTGTTTGCAATTTCTTATTAGAGCAGGTTGAAAAACTGTAATTTGCTCCCCAGAAATTTTTCTCAAAAAATCTTTTTTGTAAAAATAAAATCCAGGGAAATTTTCTGACTAGCTCTATTAATTATTATTAATACTTAACACATATATTTTTGAAGTGCATTAACTAAGCAGCTAATCAGGGCCATATTATGCCCATCTCTACCAAACTGGACAAGGTAAAATGGGGTGGGTGTGGGGGTTAAGGCACAAATGCAGAACTTGAGCTCTTCGCAATGCCAGACTCCATGGTTGCCATCCTGGCCTTATTGAACTCAGTGACAGTTTTGCCATTGATTTCAATGGGACCAGAATTTCCTGAGTCTTATGCTGCCCAAAATTGGAGGAGATTTTCTCCACTTGCTATACCTGTCAATAGATCTAACTCCATGTGTAGGAAATCGAGGCTACTTGTCATGGGCTGAACTGCAGCTTGGCTCCACCTGCACAACAGAAGGCACGGTGCCTGCTTGAGGCCTTCATGAGCACAGCAGGAGTGGGTGTCTTTTGTGGAGAGTGTCTTTCAGAAAAATGGTGTCACAAAATAATTTACAGAATTAAATAATACCAGAAGGAGAGAAATGCAGATTTATAAAGTGCAAAATATATGCTCTCAGCTGAGATTTGAAATCAGACTGCAGCACTGATGAGACTTAGTGATACAGTAAAAGTTCCCCTGATGGCTCAAGTTGCAGAGAAGAAGATTCTCAAACTAACAGTGTTGGCAGTTGAGTAAGGTTGTGTAAGAGGTCATTGCTGGATGAGTGGAAGGAAGAGAAAGGGAATAGAGCAGGACCATGTCAATGAGGCACTCAGGTACTATGGCAATGAGTGTGGTATGAGAACCTGAATAGAATAGAGTGAGGTAGGCCAGAGAAAGTCCATTTAGGATTTTAAAAACAAAGAGAAATTATTAATGGGGAAGGCTTTTTACAATTAGAGAATTAAACATTTTTGCTTCTACTCTGGAGCAATGGAATTTCTAATCTTGCTGACAATACCAACCTTGTCTCTCTAGCACCATCAGAATTGATAATATTTTAATTATAACACAATTTCCTCTTTCTCTACTTCCTTGGGCAGTGAAGTTATTTGAATTATTCCTGAGAACAACTTTCTGAAGAACTGACTGGCCGTTATGGTGTCTTATCATTCAAAAAGCATTTACTGGGTTAAAGCCAATTTTGGAGGAAAAAGAATAGAGTCAAATCCAGGCTGTTTCATTTCAGCAAGATGTGATTTACAACTGTTGAAATATTAACCCCTGAAAATCATAATTTATGAATGATATGATGAATGAAACAGTGACAAGGCTGTTTGGTGTGAGCAACAGCGTTACAAAATACTGATATATGCGAATACTGTGAGATAAAAGAAAACTAATAAAGAAAAATAAAGCACTACTGTAGAATACAAACGGTTTGAATTTGTTTTAATATCAAATAACACTAAAGGGCCTCTTCATGGGCCTCTGCCTAAACCACAATTGCTGTTGAAGTCCAGGAGAGTTTAGCTTGAATAACACAGTGGGATTGGGCTAGAGCTAAAATGGAACTAAAATAAGGCAAATGCTAATAATAAGTGATGGGTGAACTTTCAAAGGTTTGGAGATTTGATTCAGATTGGCATCCAAAAGTTTTCAGGCTTATTTGATGAGTATTTGGAACCTCTTTCACTTAGAAATCAGGCTTTTCTGTGAGATTTCTGTTAAGTATTGGTTGCCAGTTAGAAATGCTCCATGTACAGCCTTTTAAATTTTGATACTCTACTTCTTGTAGAAGCAGGAATTGGGACGTGCAGAAGCAAAACTGAAAGCAAAGTGAGCTAAATGACTTCAAAGACTTTTAAAAAAAGTTTGGCTGAGCTTTAGAGGGAACAATCATATAGCTTTCCATTTTATCCAAATCAATTCCTGCATCACTATGAAAGATAATATAAAGTTAGCAAAAATATTTATAATTTAAAGCATAATAACAGTAATGATGACATCAACAACATCATTTGGAGCTGTAATAAAATCTATATAGAAGAATGTTCTTGAAATTGCTGAAGAAAATGGAATGGAGTTTTCTAATAATAATAAATAATATATACTTCTATACTGCCTCATAAAAAGATGATCTCCAAATATTTTATACCTAATATGCTTCATAATACCCTTGCGATACTGTATGCAAGAAATATATCCTATTATGTTCAGTTCAAGTTTTATACTATGCTCATCAACATGGTATCTGATTCCATCTTTATGGTTGGTTCCACCATTAAAATGCTGCCACTTCTGGGGTGAAGCACAGCAGCTTATGAAAAATGCCTAGCAACGTGCACAATAATTTTAAGACAAAGTGAAGAATAAATTAATCCTTAGCCATGCAGAATTACCTGAATTGCAATTTCTGCAGAACACTGGGTTAACATCCCTACTCTTATGAAAAATGCTCTGGGATTTTCAATGACCACCAGTGATAAGTGTGATATGGCTAGATATGAAACTGCCTTTTGTTTTCTCTGTGTGCGTTGCCCTTTAAAATGACTAAGAACTCACCTTAGAGGTTGGTAGGGTAGGAAATATGGATGTGCTTTAACAAGTGAACACGAACACATTTTAACTAAATGATTTTAAACAGTCATGTCAAGTTTTAAAATGTGTTGATTGGTTGGGGTACACCCAGGAACTTTATAGTCATGTAACATAGTGATATCTGCTAAAAAAACAATATTTTATCCAATGAAAGCAATGACCCAAAATGTTGTCGCCTGTTGGGATTTTAGGACTATCACAGTTGTATACCTTTTTCTTTTCTCTCACTCATTAATGGTCATAAGCATACCAAGCACCCAAAATTATTAGAGCAGGTCAGATGGTAAACACACACACAAACCTGATTCAATAAAATTTGTAAAGATAAAAGGGCTGAGTTCCAATCCCTGTGATTTATGGGTATTATTATTTGTTGTACATGTATACTGTGGAATACAACAGTGTTTTCGTGAACATGTTTGGGAATCCTGAATATTTAATGATTTTTTCACACAAAATGTGTATTCATGAGAACATTTGTACTAAAAGTGCATTATCCATTGTTCTGTTTAAAAAGTATCAGTCATCCAATTATATAACATATCATGTGACTGAGGTGGCAAATCACTCAACAAAAATGACTGCCAAATAGTCAAGTATCAGAGGGGTAGCCGTGTTAGTCTGGATCTGTAAAAAGCGACAAAGAGTCCTGTGGCACCTTATAGACTAGCATGCGTCTGACGAAGTGAGTATTCACCCATAAAAGCTTATGCTCCAATACATCTGTTAGTCTATAAGATGCCACAGGACTCTTTGCCAAATAGTCAACAGCAACAGGTTCCAAAGAACCCATATATTGAACACTATGCTTCAAAACTATTCAGTGAATAGTTACAAATACTGCATGTATTAATGGAAGTTAGACTTGGTTCACAAATGATTTGGTAACCAAAAAAGAAGCTAAATTCTAGAGCAAGATTGTGATTTGCTTTACTCTCCCTTATGCTGTGTGTGTGTGTGCGTGTGTTGGTGGGGGTGGAAGGAGCAGCCTTCATCGGTCAGCTGTTCCTCCTCCTGTGCAGGTGTGAGTAGACAGGAATTGTGGGCAGGGAGGGGTGGTGTCTTGGACTCTTCCATGTTCCACACGTAAATCGGTGCAGCTGCGGAGGGAGCAGTAACCTGCACCATGTAAAAGACTGGCACAGATTAATTCCCCCCTTAAGCAAGGGGGGAACCAGGGGCTGAATTATGACTCATTGTGTCACCAGGTCAGATTCTCTCCAGGGCTACAGTTCAGCCAGAATTTCCATGTCATAGGAGGGTGTCTGGGCTAACGGGGTTGGCAGGAAGCAGGGGTAGGAGAGCTCTGTCACACCTTCCTTCTATTGGCATAGTCTATTAAGGCTCCAAGACAACGGCAGAACATAAAGCTGCCCAGCAGCAACTTTAAGCATTGTTGAGGTTAGGGAGCCATCAGGTAGCTGTAACTGGCCACCTGATGGTCCCTTATTCCTTGAGCCAAGATCAGCTTTAGCACAGAAGAGCATCAAACCCATTACTTAGTGCCTGGTCTGCTCCTGTGGCTGCACAACTGCACACTATCCCTTCCTTAAAAAGCAACAGAGGGTCCTGTGGCACCTTTAAGACTAACAGACGTATTGGAGCATAAGCTTTCGTGGGTGAATACCCACTTCATCAGACGCATGTGATAGTATCCCTTCCTTGGGGCAAACTATAGTCCTACAATCTAGCCCATAATGAATGTTTTTCTAAAGAAATTGCTCAACCCACTATAAATAACACACACACACACACGCGCACAAATAAAAAATATATTCTTTTTAAAACTATTGTTTTGATATCCACATGATATAACCCAAAGCAGCAGATCTTGTACATTAATTAAACATTACACTATATTATTGCTTACTGTTAACGTCCTCTGCAGTGATATGTAAGTCGTTCCAGAGTCTGCAGTAGAAATAAAAGCATCTGCAGGGAATTCCCAAGGTTATAATTTCACTGAGGATTCCTCTGATGTCATAAACCAAAAGAGCTCAATTGAGCTGTTTAGTCAGAGGAACCCCCAGATGAAAATTACAACCTTGTAATGCACAGCAGGCAATATTTTATACATTAACAGCCTTAAGTGGGCCATCTGTGACGATTATACCTTCTCTAAAGACTCAGGGTTCCAGTAAAATGGTTTTCATACCTACAAAATTAGTAGTTTTTTCATCTATTTTTGCCATACTCTCTTTGAAGAAGGAGATGTCACTCTTTATTCAGCCAACAAGAAGGCATAAGTGTTACCCAGTTTAAATTTGATCATAAAAGAAGAGAGAGAAAGTTTGAATACTATAGCTTTTAATGTGGCTTGGATAAAATTTCAAAGAGCTGTCACATAGTCACATTATCCTTTGCTGACAGCAGTGTTGTAAGACATATCAGAAAATAATCTCATAATTCTGAAAGATAAACCAACATTGATCTTACATTTAGCATATAGAGAGGTCATCAAGCTGTTGTATACTGTTCATATCAGATTTATCTTTTGGATCTTCAGCCTAGAATGCGGAATGTGGGCTAGTGAAAATGTTGCGTTTGACAAAAATCATTTTGGCAAAATCTTATTATAAGAGTAAGAACAACCTCCCGCTGCTACATTTGCTTCTAGTCTGTGTAATACAGAAACAGAAAGTTATGGTAAAACAGAGTTAAGATTAGTTAAATAACACGCTTTAAATGTATTGAAGTTATTATTTCTTTTCTATAAGTTTTTTATTTCGTGAGTATAATCCCACATTGTGTCGTAGAACCTAGTATATATTTAACATACAACTATTACACCTGGCTGTACAAATATAAATGCTTATGTAAAGAGCTGCTGATGCTTTACATCTTCAATTGGTTTGTCCTCTACTATGTGTTATACTCTTTGCTTATGCCCTGTCCTTTGTTTTTGCATGGGGTAGCATGTTGTCTTATTGGCCACCGTGCCAGTATAAATTAATTGCAGAGGGATTTGTTGGTTCACTATGAGCCTTTGGCTTTAATGGGATTTGGATTGGACCCTGTGACATTGTGCTTCATCATTATTGATGATTATTTTGTGATTTTCTGTCCCAAGAAAGAGGTTCAATTGCAGACTCTACTGCAGATTTCGTGTGTGATTTGTGGTCAAATCACTTAAACTCCCTGTGCTTCAGTGTCCCAGCTATAAAATGGGGATACCAATGCTTACCTATCACACATAGAGGCTGAAAAGATAAATCCATGAATGTCTATGAGGTCTCAGATACTACAGTGACAGCAGCTATATCAGAACCTAGATAGATAGTTAAGAAGTTCATTTCTTTGATATTATAAAGAATTAAAAATATGGATTTATCAATTAGGCTCTTCCCAGACAAATCCATGGACCTTTTCCATGTAGATCAGAAAAGGAAAGAGGGCAGTAGCACCATAAATATTTTTTTCCCCAAAATGATTGTGATTTTTCTCAGATTTTTAAATAATCTTTTTACCAAAATCTTTCTTAGAACCTGAATACTTTGGTCGAAGCATTGCCTATTTTGTAAGTATTGGACATCATATATACATTTTTCAAGATGTCATTTTCAGGTCCGTAAAGTAAGGATATTTTTTAAATTTAACTTCAGTTTTCTTGCTTACTTAGAATGTCTCATCTTTGTCTCTCCATACCATAACCCTCATCATGTTATCTCAGCATCAGTGATTGAACTGCCACACTCCTTTATTGAGATGTTATCACAGCAAGACTTTTTCACCTTCATTTTTTAGCATCGCTATTCAATACTGGCAATGGAGAGTATTTTTAGTGGTGGAGATAGGAATTTGATTTTGACATTTCCCAGGTAGAAATACATGGATGAACTCTGGAGGAGAAAAATGCATTTTTTTTCACACAACGCCTATGGAACTCCTTGCCAGAGGATGTTGTGAAGGCCAAGATAATAACAGGGTTCAAAAAAGAACTAGATAAAATCATGGAGGATAGGTCCATCAATGGCTATTAGCCAGGATGGGCAGGGTTTGTGGCCCTAGCCTCTGTTTGCCAGAAGACAGGGAATGGATCACTTGATGATTACCTGCTCTGTTCATTCCCTCTGGGGCACCTGGCATTGGCCACTGTTGAAAGACAGGATACTGGGCTAGATGGACCTTTGGTGTAACCCAGTATGGCCGTTCTTATTTTCTTAAGTTCTATAAATCATATAGTCAGGAAGACTGTGGTTGGGATTGGCTGCAAAACAATCATAGAATCATAGGGTTAGAAGAGACTGCAAGGGTCATCTAGTCCAATCCAAGATGCAGGATTTGTTGTGACTAAACATCCAAGAGTGATGGCTATCCAGCCTCCTTTTGAAAACTCCAGTGAAAGAGCTTCCACAGTCTCCCGAGTCATCTGTTTCATTGTCCTACTGTTCTTACAGTTAGAAAGTTTTTCCTGAGATTTAATCTAAATCTGCTATGCTGTAGTTTGAACCCATTGCCTCTTGTCCTGTCCTTTTGCAAGAGAGCAAACAACTTTTCTCCATCTTTTTTATGGTAGCCTTTCAAGTATTTGAAGATCGCTATCATGTCCCCCCCTTTATCTCCTCTTTTCTAAACAAAACATACCCAGTTCCTTCAGCCTTGCTCATGTGGTTTGCATTCCATCTGTTTGATTATCTTTATTGCTCACCTCTGGATCTTTTCCAGTTTATCTACATCCTTTTTATACATTGGTGACCAAAATTGGACACAATACTTCATCTGAGACCTAACCAGCGCCGAGTGAAGCAGTACTATCACCTCCCGTGACTTGCATACTATGCCTTTGTTAATGCAACCTAAATTGCACTTGCATTTTTTGCAACAGCAGCATATTGCTAACTCATGCTGAGGTTGTGATCCACCACAACTCCCAGATCCTTCTCAGCAATGCTGCTGCCAAGCCCATTATCCCCCATTCTGTATTTGTGTATTTGATTTTTCTTCCCTAGGTATAGCACCTTACATTGTCTTTGTTTAATTTTATTTTGTTGTCTATAGCCCAGTTCTCCAATTTATCAAGATTCCTCTGAATCTTAGCTCTATTCTCCAAAGTGTTGGCCACACCTCCAGCTTTTTGTCATCTGCGGATTTGATCAGTACACACTCTATTCCTACATCTAGGTCATTAATAAAGAAGTTAAACAACACCGGACCCAGAACAGATCCCTGTGGAACCCCACTCAAGACCTCCCTCCAATCTGACCTCATTCCATTAATAGTTACTCTGTGTTTGCAATTTAACCAATTATATATCCACTCAATGGTAGTTCCGCCAAGCCCGCATTTCTCCAGATTACTTATGATAATGGTATGTGGGACTGTGTCAAAAGGCTTGCTGAAGTCCAGGTATATTATGTCCACCCCATTTCCCCTATCGACCAAACCAGTTACCTTGTCAAAGGAGGAAATCAAGCTTGTTTGGCATGATTTGTTCTTGGTAAATCCATGCAGGCTGCTAGTTATCACCCCATCCTTCAGGTATTCACAAATCAAATGTTTTGTATATTGCGCGACTAGTTGCCCAGATATAGAAGTCAGACTGACTGGTCTATAGTTTCCCATCTCCTCCTTTCCCCCCCTTTTTAAAAATGCTACCACGGTAGCCCTTCTCCAGTCTTTCCTGTCCATGAGTTTGCAAATATTATCTGTGATTTCTTCAGATAATTCCTTCAGTAACCTCAGGTGAATAGCATCAGGTCCCACTGATCTGAATTCATTCAAATTGATCAGAAGATCTCTGACATGTTCTTTACTTATCCCGATCTGCATTTCTTCCCCTTTGTGTGTGGTAACTTCGCTAGTCATCCGATCACATGTTATCTTTTGTGAGAAGATGAAGCAAAGTAGGCATTGAGCAGCTCTGCCTTCCTATCATCTCCCATTAGCAGCTCAACTTCCCCATTGAGCAGTGGACTCCCACCATTTTTGATCTTTCTTTTTTGTCTTTCATATTTAAAGAACCCCGTCTTGTTCTCTCTAACATTCCTTGCCAGCTGTAACTCATACTTTGCCTTGGCTTTCCTGATTTTGTCCCTACACACTCGTGCTATTCCCATGTATACTTCCTTGGTAACATGCCCCTCCTTCCATTTCCTGTATGGAATACAGGAGTTCAATACCTCTGTTGAACTCTTCATGCACAGGAATATCTAAAACTATGTAACTTCTACTCTCAAAGCATACAAGAGTTACACATCTTTAGGCAAAGCAACAGAAACATACACTCTCCCCCATGAGTCTATGTTCACCCTTTCTTGTGAGTTGTTAGGCCCAGTCTGTGAATGAGGCCAACTATAGGGTACAGTGGATAAGTGGCTTCAATCATGGCTCTGAATATTATGTAAATTGTTGCATGTTTCAATATATCCTATGCGTGGCCTATTAATTTCTACAGTCATTACTATTATTATTAATGTGTATTAGTGGGGTTCTAGTCATAGACCAGAACCCCATTGTGATAGATGCTATATAAACACAGAACAAAAAGATCTTCCCTGCCACAAAGAGTTTACCATCTAAAGGCTTGTGTAGATGAACAATTAGTACCTGGCAAGCTGGAGTTTAAATCAACAGCGCTCTAGTGTGCTGAGCACTAAATGTCTGTGTGGATCCCGCTGCTGTGCACTAGAAGTTCCTTCATGAGCACTGATCTACTCTGCTTTGGAGCAGCAGGCCAATGTGCATTAGAGAGTTTTAGAGTAGTGTAGGTCTACACAGGCAGTCAGCGTGTGGCATGCTAGCGTGCTGTAGATATATACCCCAGCTTACCATGTCTAACTATTCATCTAGACAAGGCCAAAGTATTCCATGGCAAAGGCAACTGGTCACTGGTCCAGTTATTTTCATTTCTGGATAGAAATAATAACAGCACACTTCCATGATTTTCTTCACTCGTTGCATAAGGTATTCCAGACTGGAAAAAGATAGTTTATTATGCTGAATCTCTCCTTAGTATAATTTATAGAAAATGTTTTCACAAAACTTGAATGTGTTTTGCAAAGTTGTAAAACATTTCTAAAAGTTTGTGAAGCTAACAAGAACCTCACATTTCATGCACGCCTTCATTGGCTTGAAACCTTTAAGGTTTTTTTTTTTTAATGTTGTAAAAGTATTTCTCTTTTGTTTCCTCTGTTTCTCTAAGGAACAGAGCATTACAGAAAATAAGCATGCAGGAGGGTTCAGAATAGTAAGCAATTGTGTGCAATCTGTCATGTTATTTATTTTTTTCTTTTTAAGAGCATGCAATAAGCACCATTGCTCAATACTGTGAAGTGCTGAGCACCTGCTGGAGTTGCTGAGTGCACTTGACATCCATTTTCTTTAACAGGAGCTGACAAAGCCGAGTATCTTCAACTAGGGTGTTTAGCACTTTCTAGGATCCATCCCCAAATACAGATAATGCACCACACAGGGAAGTGAATACAAGGTGAATAAAGCTATGTAAACATCTCAGGGTTCTTCTGTTGGTATCATTAATTAGCACAGATAAGGCAAGACATCAAGAATTTACATTGAAATACTTGTTTTAAACAGCAGGGGGGAAAAGGCTAATTCTATGGAACTAGGAAATGGACCCAATTTGTGAAAAAGGACAAATCAAAACTACTTAGTAAACAATTGCAGATAATATAGAGAAATTAGAATCCTTAAAAAAAAAGAAAAGAAAAAAATTCCCACTAAAACCAACTGGGTGACCTACTATGAGTCCAGTTTAACCCCTCTATTCTAGGAGTTTATAAAATATAACAAGCTTCACTTTTGTGGTTATCTTGCACCTGGTCCCATTGGACTCTGCACTGTCATTTTTGACTATTTAGCATTTAGAAGCAGTGCTTAAATAATCAAAAGATATATTAATAATGGTAATAGTAAAAATGTTGCCTCAAAGCTTTCTTTGGAATTCCAGACAATGAAAACATCTCTTCTTTGTAAACTATGAAAAAGTATTGTTCTGAAAGATCAAGAGTCAGTTTTGCATTGCTTTAATGAAAACTGAATGAAGCAAAATTAGCATAAAGCCAAGTGCAAATCAGTTTAAGAATGTCCACATAGGGGATTGCATCGATTTAATTTAACTGATTTAAAACTAATTCTGTGTATAGATAAGGTCATCTATGCTTTCTTTCCCTCCCCCCTCCCTCTTTCTTTGTAGACTGAAACTTAAGCACTCATTCTAACTTGGAATTTGGTAACACTAAATTAAAAACTTTTTTGGCTTATGTAGCAATGCATGGTTATTTTAACTGTTATTATAAATTATGTACGTCTAAATATATATTCCAAATCAAAACTTTTTTTATCTAAATCCCACAAATAGTGAGTTGCAATTGAATCCAGACCCAAACTATCCCTGGTTTGGTTTTGCAGAATCAAAACCACATCAATATAGTCTTATTAAAGCAGAACACAGTTTCCTGAGTCCATATCTCTATATTGTAGAATAGGATACACATATCAAGCAAGTGCTAGAATTTTTTTTTAAAGTAAGCCTAAGGATAATCTAAGCATAATCTTATTTTTTTATTACTGAATTAGTAGATTTTGAAAGATGGTTAAAGAACAAAATTGAGATACCTTAGTTTTATCCCTATTCCAGCAACATCTTTGTGTGATGTTGGACAGGTCACTTTATTATCTCTGCTGTATTTTCTACTCTGTAAAATGGGGATAATAGTAATTACTTACCTTGCTCGGAAGCTGTTAGGTTTAATTTGGTGAGACTTATAAATAAAGAGCTTTGAGAATGTTGAATCCTACAGAAATGCAAAGTATTATTTACATTTTTAAATCACTTAACATATGTACAGTCCTCTACAAATAAAAAAAAATTATTGGTGCTTTTCTCTCTGATTAAAATCCCTGTGTATATATATATACATGCAAATTAGGCCTGACTTTGGTTTCCTAGTAAGTCACCCACGTGGCCATCACTTCTACGAAGGTTATCTGTTACTCTGGTAAGAAGTATTTTATATTTGTAAGCATGAAAATCTTTGAGTCTATGTCCATAACATCTCTAATATGCACTCTTACATAGACACTAGGAAAGATTTTCTCCACTTCTTCACTGAGGTCTGTAGAACTCTGAAAGGTGTGGGGTGGGGAAGATGCACTCCCAGGAGGAACATGCTGTCTTTCCATTACAGATGCCCCATGCATCAGTGCATCTCTTAGAAACCCTCCCCAGGCTCCCACCCATCTCAGTGACATCTTCAATCAGTTTTACAGCCATCTTGGCTACCTGGAGGAGAGAAGCTGTGTGTGCATGTGCACCCTGCTTTACTTCTACCCTTCCCTCTCCCTCCAGATACTTTCTGCTAGTGGAGGTTTTGTCCATGGAACTATGACAGCAAAAAATAAATAAAAATGAATATGTTCCCATGGGCATATGCAAACCCCATTGTCAGTATTATAAATCTTTTTTTTTCTTCTTGAAATCAGAGTTTTGGTGGAAAAAGAATATTTTATTAAGAGAATGAAAAGCAACAGGGATTCCTAAAATGTATGTTGGAATTTGACTCCCCTCCTTAAATGTGAAGAGTACAGATGCTGATAACAAAGTGACTGACTATGGAAAGGACCCCAACCTGTGACACATGATGAAGATTAAAGCGTAACTACAGCAGATCCTGACCTTCTGTAAACACAATCAACTTGTCAGGTCTAATGGTTTAATCATGTTCATAGCACAGAACTACAGTCTCCTATAGCACTGGCTTCTGAGGACTGGCAATCGCAGGGGAGAGGGAGAAAAAAGCTACTGTTTAAGATAAAGAAATATGTACAGTACTTTTACTAGTACACACCCAAAGAGATATAGATATAAATACACATACAGAGAGAGAGAGAGAGAGAGAGACATTTAAACATACACAGCTAAAATATTTTAAGAATACTGTGTACTTTACATAGTACACACACACTTTATACTTGATCCTTACCCATGTGAGTAACTTGTCTTAGCCTATTATCTTAATAGTAATCTAAGTTTCCTTATTCAGAAGTACATACAAATAAATAGTCATGAATAGGAATCACTATGTGCTATGCTGGGGAAAACCCAAAACAAACAATGACCCATTGTACAAAATTATTTTAGAAAAATCCAGGTCATATGTACTTAGACATATTTTATTTGAACATTTAACATGGATACACATCTGTAACACTGTATCACATTGAAATGTACATTAATTCCAAATTATACCTTATATTACAATATGCAATTCTTTACTTCATTTTTCACCACTTTTTTTAAAAAAAGAAACCATTTGCATTATTTAATTATACCATATGTGATCTTTTACTTAATTATTTGCATTAAAAAGTTACTTAGTGGGCCTTAATTCATAATAATAATGATGCGAACAATTCATTTATTTAATTAAAAATTATACACTTGATGCATTTACTCATTTTAAAAATGTAGACTTTTAAAATTGTTTTTTTTAAATTAAAAAGTCATCAACCATGGTTTGACAGACCATTTTCTGCCCCATTGCAAATGTTTTCTTGATTAATTGTAGGATGCAATCAATGTCCCATAAGTCAAAGTGCAATGTGTTTTGCTCAGCAAAATTGCAGGCAGACTGAACTCCCTGTCAGGTCTCCTTTATAGTAACCAAAATTAGAAGTTCTGAATCATCTGTTTCCATAGTTCCATTTTGTTGGCTCATTTTCATTACAAGATGGTTATCAGAGTTCTTTACCAGACAAAAGAATTATTCCCAACCTATTCTGCAGCATATTCTTCAGCAATATCAAGAATGCCAAGTATGTTTTTGGTACAGGACTGTTTGGGAGTCAGAAATGTGTATATTATGTGCTCTTATACACATAGGTTTATACCCTAAATTGATTGGGCGAAGTTGTTGAATCTATAACACAGACTTCTTTTCTCCAAAATGTTAATTTGGTCATTGAAGTTAATTGGTGTTAACAAAACCAAACAGAAAACAAAGGGTATTAAATAAGTGGATTAGAAATCCCTCCACCTTTCAGCTGCTCAGTGTTAATTCCTTTGACTCTTGTTTTATGATATCATCATTTTACAAGTTCTCCAGTCACCATAGGGTCTTCATGGGCAGAAAAGACCCAAATTTCTATGGTATTTTTAAAAACAACTCATAAAAACCTTTTGACCTTTCCCCCACCAATATTCAAACCTTCTTTATGCATCAGTAAGAAGCAAAAAAGGGCAAAGGTCCAATATATTTTTCATTTGCAGATCACCTTTAAGTGACCATTCAATGGATCAACCAAAATGGATGTGTAAGAGAAGGCGGTCTTCTTTCCCTGTCAAATGGCATGTAGATGGCAAAAAATGCAAGTTTATATTTCTAATGGGATGCATTGCACTGGAAAGAGAAAAGGCAATAAAATTGCCTAACATTTTAAGATATGCATAGAGCAATCTAACTCCTTTCACTGGTCCTTAAAAAATAAAAGCAATCATTCATGCTTTTCTGTTACACTGGATGTATGGGGCTTAACAGAGCTTGTTGTTTTGATAAAAATGTTGACACCAATAGTTTGTATGATTGATATGCTATGCTGAATGTAATTAAGGACCAAGTCAAAACTGTGTAATGGACTCAGAATTTGGCTCCATGATTTTTTTTTTAATTCAACCTTCTCTTTGATTTTTATAAATTTTGTCATTATTTGTCCTAAGTTTGGCCATCTAATGATGGATAGTTTAGGGGAAAATTAGATATAAATGATATGTATTTCATTTTTCTTAAGCATATATGTTTATGTTCACACACACATACATTTCTATTATTACTATTTCACAGTATGCCTAGCATGGTCCCCAAATGCTCACAATCTAAAAGATTAACAGCACTAGAAGGGTGAAGGAGAGAAAGAGAGATGTAATCAAAATATGTACAAATTTTATATGTAGTATGCTACAGTGGGTGTACTTAGGAAGTCCATCTCAGTTTTAGACATGGTAAAAGTACCTCTTTCTACTTCACAGTTTCACACATGATCATGAACCTGTCCACTTAAGTTATGCAGATAGACACAGGTGTGTACTTACAATCGCTCATATACTCAGAGAGACACAAATTTTCAAATACTAAACAAACAAACTTGTTTTAATCTATTTAATTCCCAGACACCAAAACTCAATTAGTAATCAGTGTAGGTAACTTTGGTTGTCTGTTTTCTCTGATGTAATGACTAGACTGAGGCAATGACAATACTTCTTTATGCTATTCAAAGTGTGTATTAGAATTCAGAAGGAGCTAGATTCAAAACCTGGCCCCCAGACTGAATGCAGAGATGATGCATTAGTCTACAGCAATACTCTCCCACCATTCCCTAAGCATTCACCTCACTAGTAACGGATATAATTTTTTGTCATGAAATTAGGCTGTTACTTGACTCTAACACAGGACAACACTGTTTTGTTGTATTTTTAAAGCAGGTGATGATTACAGGGCTGAACTCTGGGAGTGCGAACATACTGGAAAATAAATAGTTAAATGCAAGTTAAAAAAAATCCTACCCCATCTGTCAAATTGTGTGTATGACATCATCAGATATTCTGCACTTGTTTGCAGCTATTCAGGCCAACCCGCCCTGCAGTCTAAGCTTTGTGTTCAAGCTCTTTTTACAGGGTCAGCGGGCTGGAAAATTACCACATGCTGTCACAGTTAGCTCAGCCAGGTCTTGTTATCATTGTTTCCAAGGAATCCATTCATTCCATTATTTTACATATTGGGCAGACGTCCTGCCACTGAGGCTTGGGCTGCTCTAACTTGAAGGGCCAAACGTTAATGGGCCTCTATTGTTGGCAGACTAGCAGTGCAATACGTGGGAAAAAATACCCAGACAGCTCCCTGACACTAGTTTAGGACCTCTAGACTTAGGGGGTAGCCCGTGAAGAGCTTTTATGTAAACAAGACTTCAATAAACAAAGAATAGCTTCTGTGTCAATATTCATAACCCATATTTTTTCTTTCTTAAAAAAAAAGCAGCATAACTCTTCAAATAGAAAGCAGCAAGAAAGTAGTGTGTATGGTCAATGCTTTATGCAGAGCTAGAGAGCAAGAAGCCATATAAATGATACTGATTTATAAGGGATATTACCGAGATCCTAGGTAGAACAAAACAGTCTTATTTTGAATTTGCTGTCTTTGTGGTTGATAATGAAGCATGTGATTGTGTAAATTTAAAGCCTGTGATTTGTGTACACCAGGCCCAATGTGGTAAAACCAAGGCAGGGTACATCACTTCATCCTAAGTGTTCAGAGCATGGAATTTTAAATAAATTGATCAAGTGAATTAAAAATAAAAAGTGTTGTCGTTTTCTGACATTGATTTCTTCTTAATATACCGGGCCTATTCTGCTCTCACTTACATCCCATGCAACCCATTTTGACTTTTCTGAGGGGCCAGGGCGTGGTTCTGATCTCAGATAGCTCTTAAATTGGTGTGACAGCATTTACTTCAGAACAGTTACTCTGGATTTACACTCGTGTAAGTGATAGAGAAATCAAAAGCTCACGGGGTCTGAGCAGAATTTGGCCTAGTAGTTACATATTCTGAAATTCCAGGAATCCTGCTACAGAGAAGCTCAGATGCTCTAATTTGAATGATGGAGTAAAGTGAGTAGGATTATAAATGTCTCATGGAAGCATGTTGCAAAATCCTTCACTCTAAGATGGAAACACTTTAAAAACTGCATAAAAATTAATTCAAAATGAAAGAGTCTCTCCAAATGCCTGAGGCTTAATTGTCACATCTGAATAAACTCTACTCAGATTGGCACTCAAGAGGGAAAGGGGCTGGACTTGGCATCTGCTGCCCAAAATCTTTATTTCAGGTATTGAGTATTTTACTCCCATTGTTTTCTTTGCAGTTGGACAACAAAGGTCTTGATAACATGACCTGGCTGCTCTAACTGTGACAGCATGTGGTAATTAGCTGAGTCCACTGGCATTTTAAAAACCTAAACACAAGTCTCAGCTTTTTAAACTTGCACATGATTAGCCCAGCTGTTATTCCAGTTAATTTGTTTTACTGATCCTGCAAAGCACTCCAAAGGGCCCTACAAAAGTTAGCCGTATCATATATCTTGTTTTCTAAAAATGTTTTCAGAATATTGGAACATTGTACTGAATACATGAAAAGAACACATAGGTTTCTCTAAATCCCGGTCTAAAATATATTTCAGGTACTAGTAAATTGTATTATAATATTTGTAGTATCCAAAAGTCAGGTTAGGCAGTTCATGAAATATATTCTAATTTCAACTAAGATTATTTCTGTCTGGCAGCTAATTTTAAATAGCTCCCTTCTTCAGATAACATTAAGAGCCAATTGAGATAAATTTAGTTTTCTACAAAAGTAAAGTGTGTCAGGGCTAGATTTCCTAAGCCAAACCCTCCAAGCAATCATCATAATCATTTTGTAAATGATAGATAATGTCATCTCGGAGTAAAAAGATTTCTTCAGTCTATGAAATGTTACATTAAGATAAACATTAGAATTTAGCATACCTAATTTGAACAGAATCTTTTAAAAAAAATCTTTCAGGGATTTAAAATAAGCATCTTTTAAAAAAGACATCTAGATAACACCTTTAAAAATAAATTATTTTATGCATTTTAAAATGTGTTAATCCCAGCAGACAAACCATCCTGCAGAGGAAGGTGATGCCCCACCCCTCCACATCCCTGCTAATCTGATGGTTTTCAAGCCTTTTCCCCCTCTCTCTCAGTACATATTTGTCTATTTTTGCCAGTGTTCATTAGGGAAGTAGGGCCTGGGAGAAGTAACTAATGAACGCAGTTCCCAGCTCCCATTAACAGGAATGGGCTCTGGATTATGGGTGTTGTTTGAATTCTATTATCAAACACACACCTCACATCCTCCAGTTTATGTGGAAAATGATCATAGTTCATGATATATCTGTACATAGGCTGTGAAGGCTTGACATTTTGCATAAAAATGTGCCTGGGGGAGATTTTCAAAGTACAATGGCAGTTAGGTCCCTAATTCCCATTGACTTGCAATGAGAGTTAGGTGCCTAAGTATCATTTGTGTGTATTCAGTGTACATAATTCATCTTCACCCTGCCTGTTCCTATCAGCCTCAACTTTTGACAATCTAACATTCATAGAATCATAGAATCGTAGGACTGGAAGGGATCTCAAGAGGTCATCTAGTCCAGTCCCCAGCACTTATGGCAGGACTAAGTATTATCTAGACCCAGGGGTGAAAGTAAGGCGGTATGGGCCAGTACAGAATACTGGTAAAAAGTGTCCGCCAGCACTAGCCCGTACAGCTGACTTTAAAGCGCAGCTACTGCAGCGCTTTAAGGACCCTGCTTAAAGCATTGAATGTCAGCCCTTTTGCCCCCTCTCCCCGGGCCACCGATGGGGGGGGGGCAAAAGGAGCAGCTGCCCCAGGGCTAGCGATTTAAAAGGGCCCGGGGCTCCGGTGTCCCGGGCCCTTTAAATTGCTGTTGGAGCCCCAGGCAGTGTGGGCCAGGTAGCACGGATGTGCTGGCTGGAGGACGCGGACCCCTAACCCCGCCCCTTCTGTCCAAGACCCCACCCCTTCGGGGGGCAGAGCTGGCCCCCATACCGGTAAGAGTTCAATTTTACTTTCACCCCGTCTAGACCATCCCAGTCAGGTATTTTTCTAACCTGCTCTTAAAAATTTCCAGTGACAGAGATTCCACAACTTCTCTAGGCAATTCATTCCAGTGCTTAATCACCCTGACAGTTAGGAAGTTTTTCCTAATGTCCAACCTGTATTTCACTTCCAGTCCACTTACAGAATCTTCTTTTCACAAATAAATTTAGACAAACTGACAATATTAGAAGAAGGAATCCAGTGGAGCAAACCCAAGAAGGCCTAGAGTCAGGGGTGAAATACAACTCTTAAATTTTAATTACATTAGTGTAAATCCAGATTAACTCCCTTGATTTTAATCAGACTATTCCAGTGGTTCCCAAACTTGTTCTGCCACTTGTGCAGGGAAAGCCCCTGGTGGGCTGGGCCGGTTTGTGTACCTGCCACGCAGGGCTGGCTCAACTTTTTTGCCACCCCAGGCAAAAAAGAAGAGCGCCGCCCTGCTGTACCCCCCCCCCCCCGCGAGCGCCGCCGAAATCCTTGCCCCCAGCACCATGCCACCCGAAGCCCCGCTGCGCTGCCCGAAGCCCCCACCTCCACTCCGAGCGCCGCACCGCGCCAGCCCCCACCTCCCGAGCACCACGCTGCCCGAAGCCCCGCCCCCCCAAGCACCACACTGCCTGAAGCCCCTGCCCCCCCTCCAAGCACCACGCCGCCCGAAGCCCCGCCCTCCCGAGCACCACACCGCCTGAAGCCCCCGATCCCCCTCCAAGCACCACGCCACCCGAAGCCCCCGCCCCTCCTCCGAGCGCCGCGCTGCTGAATCAAAAAAAAAATAAATAAAATAAAAAATCGAGTGCCGCTCTGCCCCAAGGTGCCGCCCCAAGCACGTTCTTGGTCGACTGGTGCCTGGAGTCGGCCCTGCTGCCACGTCCACAGATTCAGCTGGGCCAGCGCCACTTCCAGCAGCTCCCATTGGCCCGGAGCAGCGAACCGCAGCCACTGGGAGCCGCGATCAGCCGAACCTGCGGACACGGCAGGTACACAAACTGACCCGGCCCACCAGCGGCTTTCCCTGCACAAGTGGCGGAACAAGTCTGGGAACCACTGGACTATTCACATGAATAAGATCTGAAACATCAGATTGAGGGCCTTAGAGATCCAGCAAAAATTGGCGATGCCAGAAGGATAAATTCCATTTTTGTGATCTCCAAATCCAAGGGCAGTTAACATTCAATTTTAAATTTAACCCCCAAAACACTTTTCATGGTGGGGAGGGCATAATAATTTCACAAGCCAATCTAAAAAACTTCAGGTTGACAGTTAACAGGGGAGATATCCTAAATGAAACCGATTAAATTAACATTCCAACCAAACACTTGACATCATTAGACAACTCATTTAGCAGCACCAGAGCACTGGTTGCAAAATTGATGTATGTCTTAGGCAAATGTTGGTTTGCCAAGTTGGCCTGAAGTAGCTCTTATAAAAATCAATGAATCATGGATTAAGAAAAATCGTACTGGTTCTGAATTTCTGATGACTAGAAAATCAAAACTTGGTTGGATAGAAACATTACTCTGTTTTATCATGCCAAAAGCAAGTCAGACTTGAAAGCAAGAATGGAAAGTTGTACTGATAGAGAATGTAAGTACTGTATACCAACCTTTCTGTCACTGCTGAAGGTTCCTGTAAATCAGAACAAGAATTACCTGTTCTTAAAAGCTGAATTAATATGTTTATGTTGTTTGCTTCCCAATATATACCCCATTACTATAGCAAAGCACAGATGTCTTTAAAGGTATTGTTAAAGTTAAAAAAGCTTTTAATATTATGATTGATCCAATAGCAGCATAACAGTGTATTCAGGGGAAAATATATTAATGTTATATTTTTCCTAGAAAAATGCAGACATTTTTAAGTCAATGGAAAGACTACAGAAAGACTGCTACTGAATTCAATGTACTTTGGATCAGAGCAACCCAAAACCATCAGAGTCATAAGAGAATCTAATATAGGGCTAGCAGCAGGCTGTTCTGTCTCATCTCCATGTAATCCTATATTCCCTCTGTAAGTAGGAGTGAAAGTAGTTCAGAAAAAGTACATTAAAGCAACATAAACTTTTCCTGGATGACCTATCGTAACATATTAGCAACTTTCTATAGTATTAGTGATTTTCTATCATCTTATATTAATATCATAGAATTTTAGCATTTGATTGCCTTAACAAGATATGACCATGCAATCATTTCAGCAATTTTCATATCAGATTAATGAAAACAAAGACTAATAGAAAATGATGCTAACATGAAAACTACTAATAGAACATGACAAAATGTTTCATATTTTATTTGTGCATTAATGTTCTTCTTGCCCATTTCAACATTTTCCTCTCACTTTTCAGTACTGTGCATGCAGAAGTAGCACATTATTGCCTAGTTTTTAATATCAATAAGAGCAATAATGACCGACTAAGTAGCCTGTTATTTTTCACTTAGGTAAACAAGTGACTTAGGTGAGACTTGCGATAACTGTAAATAACAGTAGGCAGGACTATTGTTTAGGATAGAACAAGAGGACATAACCAGAAGTGATGGGATGAAAGGAAGAAAAGTTAAATTTAGGATAGATATCAGGAAAAATTCCTAATGGAGCTGTCTCTTAGACTGTGTAATAATTTTCTCAGCGAAGTAGTGAAAGGCCTATCACTTTATACATTTTAAGTTAGCCTGGAAATAGCACTACAAAATATACTCTGGGGAATAATCCTGCATTTGGCAGGGAGATAAACTAGATGACCTAGGTGTTTTCCAACTTTAACTTCTCAAACTCTATGATTCGGGGGCCCATTTGGGAGATTAAGGGCCTAAGGCATTTAATGGACTGCAAAGTCCTTATCTGATAGATAAAAGATTTTATTGCTTTTAGAAATTTAATTATTTAAGAAGGGAAGACAAATACCTTTTTTAAGTTTCTGATTCTTTTGCCTTCAGCCATATTGATATAAAAAAGATTAAAACAGAGCTTTTTCCCAGTCCGTTTTTACACCAGAGAACTGACGCATTGGTAAATGAACTGGTGGAAAAGCATTGGAGCAGTATATCTATATTAGCCAGGCTATTTCAGGTGCAGCTTTGCCTTGCATCTACACTTGCTCTTTAATGTACTCTTGGAGTTACACTGTCTTCTGAGTATCTATTACAGTTCCCTTCACAGTTCCTTGAAGCAGTGGCTTATGGCAAATTTGGAAAGGCCTTTATAGAAGTCTGGAGGGGCTGTAGGAGAAGAGAATAAACTTCCTTAATTCCCTTGGGAAACTGGAAACTTGTGCCATTTCCTAATCCTTTTCAGAGATTAGAGACCAAGGAGATTGTTCAGCTCAAAAGCAGCACGAAAGCTTTTTGCTGGGGCTTTGAGAAGTAGCCACAAGGTTCCTGAAGTGGTATAGAGGTTGTTTTGGCAATATTCAGGGAGAGGCAGATATTAAGAGCTGCAGTTCCTGAATTATTACTGCAATGAACAATTCATTTGCCAGAAGCTGGGAATGAGCGATGGGATGGATCACTTGATGATTACCTGTTCTGTTCATTCCCTCTGGGGTACCTGAAATTGGCCACTATCGGAAGACAGGATACTGGGCTCAATGGACCTTCAGTGTGACCCAGTATGGCCGTTCCTATGTTCTTATATTCTTATATTCATTTGGACTAACTAAGCTTATTTATTGGAGGCAAAGCTCAAAAATATCTTTGTGCAAGGGGGCCCAAAACCAGAGAGCAATGTGCTTTTGAAAGAAAGGATGCCAGGATTGTTCTGAGACATGCTTGATCTGAATAAACTAGATCACTGGAGAAGAAGATGCAGCTGACAAAACAGCCATTGAATGAGTACCATGGTACATGCAACACTGTTAGTAAAGGTAAGTGGCTTCCAACAAACTAGACTCACTATGCAGTAGCATGCAGAAATTAGACCAGATACTAAGCCTTCACTTGTGTGCTGTAGGATGGAAATGGGAGGACTCTGCATCACTGGGACTAGTACACAAACACTTTCCATCCACACTGGAATTGAAGGAGACAGGCACAAGCTGAAATATTAGTAGTTTACTGCTCTGACTCCAGCCCTGCATGATGTAGATTTTAAGATGCTGGATGATTATAGGGCTCTGTTGGTGTAATAACGTGGGGCCCTTTTATTGTGGCCTTGGTTGGGGGGACACCGCAGACTCCATTTTATTTAATGTTAGGGACAGAATTAACATTGTTGTGCTCCACTTTTAATAGCTGTTAAGTGAATATAATAATCTAGCCCCTGCACCACGGGGATGTTGTGAGGCTTTACTAATTACTGTATATTGTAAAGTGCTTTGAGATCTTCAGATGAAATATGCTATAAAAGCACAAATTATTATTATCATACAGCAGGAAGAGCACAATTTCAGGGAGGCTGTAAATCTTCCAGCCTGATCCAAGATGGGTCTATCAGCTAGAAGAAGAACATAAATGTTTAAACATTTATTTAAATATTAAACAGGAAGGTCTTCTAAACCTGTACTAACTAATTCACTGTTGTCCAGAGCAAGCCCTAGGCATGTCCTAATGTGCAATTACACAGGGCTCTGCACTTTTGGGGACCTCCTTTTACTACCATTCTCTCCCAGAACATGCTTATCGTCCCCCACATCACTTTGGACTGTAAACCTTCAGACTCAACCCCCCCCCCCCCCACCACCAGCTTTTCCAACCCCACTCCAAACAGCCAATTGATCTCCCTTCTGGATGATGAAACTCCCCTGAGATTGTGACGGGTTGGATCACAGAAACCCCCTTGGGAGCTGCCACCCGATGTGCAAAGACTACCCCTGCTTCTGTTTTTCCTGCCAGCTCAGGACTCCAGCACCCTGTCTTGCTGAGCCAGACACTCCTGTTTGGCTCCAGACACAGATCCAGGGCCTGAATCACTTGTCCCCAAAGCTGCAAGTTTACCCGAAAACAGCTCACAGTAGTGTGCTTGTCTTTAGCACTCAGATGCCCAACTCCCAATGGGGTCTAAACCCAGATAAATCCGTTTTACCCTGCATAAAGTTTATGCAGGGCAAACTCATAAATTGTTCGCCCTCTATAACACTGATAGAGAGATATGCACAGTTGTTTGCTCCCCCAGGTATTAATACATACTCTGAGTGAATTACTAAATAGAAAGTGATTTTATTAAATACAGACAGTAGGATTTAAGTGGTTCAAAGTAGTAACAGACAGAACAAAGTAAGTCACCAAGCAAAATAAAATAAAATGTGCAAATCTATGTCTAATCAAACTAAATACAGATAATCTCACCCTCAGAGATGTTTCAGTAAGTTTTTCTCAGACTGGACACCTTCCAGGCCTGGGCACAATTCTTTCCCCTGGTACAGCTCTTGTTGCAGCTCAGGTGGTAGCTAGGGGATTCTTCATGATGGCTTCTCCCTCTCTCTGTTCTCTTCCCCCCTTTATATATCTTTTGCATAAGGTGGGAACTCTTTGTCTCTCTGGGTTTCCACCCCCCCTCACTGGAAAAGCACCAGGTTAAAGATGGATTCCAGTTCAGGTGACATGATCACATGTCCCTGCAAGACTTCATTACTCACTTGCCAGCACACACATATACAGGAAGACTCACAGGTAAATACAGCCATCTGCAGACAATGGGAGTCATCAAGATTCCAAACCATTATTAATGGTCCACACTTTACACAATTACAATAGGCCCTCAGAGTTACATTTTGTATTTCTAGTTTTAGATACAAGAGTGGTACATTTATACAAATCGGATGATCACACTCAGTAGATTATAAGCTTTGTAATGATACCTTACAAGAGACCTTTTGCACGAGGCATATCCCAGTTACTTACATTCACTTATTACCGTATTTTCTCTAAAACTATCTCAGTTGATAATAAGTCAATATAATGTAAGTTTTTATAAAACCATATAGACTGCACAACGTCACAGAGATTTCCTTCCTGACCCTCAGCTTCCAAACCTTCCTGCGCAATAGTTTGTGGCAGGCTGCCTGAGACTCCCATACATCCTGCTTCACAGAGGACCTCTGAAGGGAAACACTTACCACCAGTGCTGCCCAGTGGTCAGGCAGTGGTGCAGCAGGTTGCCTTTCTCTCGTACGTGCCCTCTTTTTTACCATAGCTCTGCCCTGTGGTGGTCTGTCCCTTCATTGGCAACTCAGCCCTCCAGCCAGGTCACGTGTTTCAGTCCCCCCCTTGAGGAGTATACACAAAAAGAGTCCAATAATGGGAAAGTCTTCAGATGCCTGCAAGGGCTTCAGGGCTTTTTCTTAGGTAAGGGACTTAAGGTCTAGACCCTTGTACATTTGGAGCCTTCCCCGTCGAGGAATAAACTCCTATTGTTGTCCCCTCTTTAGGAGTTGGTAGAGGAGCCTATTCCCACTCTCTCTACCAGGCTCCAATCCAGTGCCCAATGGTGGTCAGCTACTCTCAACACCTTGGGCTGCTAAGCAACTGCTGCCCTGAATCCCTTCCCACTTGAGTCCCTTTTTTCCCCAGGGTAAATTGAAGAACTAAACACAAAATAAAGTTTCTGACCTTTGCAGTATTAGGCAGGTCAGTACTGCTAGGTCTCAGGCAACAAAAGCTCCAGTGGTGTTACTTCCCCAAGACTGCTCCCTTCCACTGTCTAACACCTTCAGAGCTCTGCTTCCTTTTTTGAGCTCCTTCTCCAGCTTGTGCAGCTGTGGCAAGGCTGGGCCTCCTGGATTTAGAGCTGCTCCTTAACCCCTTCTTCTCCAGTGTATACCCCATTCCAGTATCTCAGTCATGCCAGGACTGCCTTGTGTCTGATGTGTATACCAGTTATGTCAGGCAATAGATACCTTCCAATGTGGATCCCTGTACCAGTATGTCATGATGTGCTGCTGTAATGTGGAATGGCTACAGCATGGCAGGGTCAGCTGTACCTTCACGTGCCCTGATTGATGTGGGAATGGGCTAGAAAAGGGAGCTGGTCCTGGAGGATTGGGAAGTAATCCCACCTGACTTCCTGCTGCTAGCCAGACAGCCTTCCTATTGGAGAGAAGGAATGTCACTCCAGAGCAGTTATCTGGGTCAACCAGCTGACACAGGGGCGAGGATGAAAATCGGACATGCATGCTAAGACTAGAACACATGTTGCTATTGCTGGAAAGATCAGGTCGGGCCCAATGCAGCCCGGAACCTGGAGCAGGAAGCAAGCAGGAGCCATGGCCACAGCCAGGTCAGCCTAGACCCAGCACTGGAGCCCTGATCAGCACATTGATCATTTGGATGGATGCCAGCGAACACAGCAGTGAGCAGGGCCTAGTGCTCCAGGCTTGCACCATGCCCAAGTACCAGTGAGGAGTGCATGGTGCAGAAGGTTACCCTGTTTGGGATTTGGGACTCAGAGATTGGGGCTGGAAGGTCACTGGGACTGTCAGTTTGCTGAGAAAGATGACTGTTGTTGATAAAGGTGATTGTGTATTACTGATAAAGAGGTTATTTCTGAGTGAATTTCTGCCTCCACAAAGGCTGCATGAGGTTTCTCCACTTCAAGGTCAGGGTGAGCATCTGGAACTAACTACCAGCAAAATTAGCGATACATTAGCATATGCAATCTCCCTGCTGTGCAGTGGAGGCAAATGCATGCTGTTCTGGCAGTGCAAGTGCAACGAAGGACCAGCAGTGAAGCAGTTAAAACAGGATGAAAGTGCATTTATAATTTCTGATATTGGACTCTCATACTGCTACAGTCACAAATTATGTGAATTGTCAGCAAGATGGTAGCTGATAACAGAAAAGGCTCAGAAGTGCCAGTTTTAAATTAAAAATGTATTTTCAACTACAATTCACAGCTTCTGCAAGATGACAAATGCTTCTCACCATGTGAACTTTCAGAGCACTGTAGTGACCAAAGTAGATGCAGTTTTCTTGTAGCTATTTAACATCCTGGGCTTTGTATTCTGGAATGATAAATAAACATGAATTTTCTGGGGGCCACTGGGCCAAATTTTCACCTGGTGCAAATCAGCATAACTACATCGAATTCAGTGGAGCTATGCTGATTTACTCCAGCTGAAGCTCTGGCCCGTTATTGATATCTGGCAGAGATGGCAGTGCTGCCCATAGCTTAGTTTGCCTGACACTTTTTATTATAAGACCATGTTTTCTATTGGCTCATAACTTTCCCAGACTTTAACTATTTGGGCAGAGGTGACGTGTGGGGGGACACACGGGGGTCAAGTGCCCCCCAGCTTTTTACCAGAGTTTGCTGGCCCAGCTCAGTCACATGGTGCAGCCAGGCCCCTTGGTTGCTGCAGGGCAGGATTGCTGCTTTCTGAAAGGGGAAACTGAGGGTTGGAGTGACTTGAGCTGCTCCGGGGGAGGCTGAACCTTTAAATTGTGCCCCCCCCCCCCATCAGCAGGTATGGGTTGTCTCTGTATTTGGGATGAAATTTTCTATGTTCTGTGTCTGCCTCAGGTGGACTATTTTTGGAACGTTTCAGAAAAAATATTTCAGCTGTTTCTGAGAAAGATGTTGGGGGAAATAATGTAACTGACTCGACTGCAGAGTGTGGCTGCTGGTAGAACTGATTGGAACTCAGAGTTCCTGGAATTCCATGGGAAATTCTGATATTTCAAGAAAGTTTTCAGTTTGAATTGAAACAAAAACATGACATTTCAAAACTTCCCACAGAAGGAAAATCCAGAAACTGTGTTTTTGGTTTGATTTTCTTTTTCTAAACAAAACAGAGCAGCCAGCTGCCTTGACTCTAGGGAACCTCCTGGCTACCTCTGACTAGCGCTGAGCAAATCATTGATTTTTGGTTTTCGTTTCAAACAAAAACTGAATTTTTCTGTTAAACAATTAAACAAAAAATGGCGAAAATGTTGTTCAGGTCAAAGAAAGCATTTGGAATGGTGATTTGAAATGAAGTTTTGTTTTGAAATGTCATTTCAAAACAAAATGTTGAAACATTTCAAAACAAACCATTTTGACATTTCCAAAATGTTTTTTCAGTTTTTTTCAGCTGAAACTACTCACGGAATTCACAAATTATTTCAGTGTCCTAAAAAATGTCTTTTTGGTGAATTTACTGTTTGCTGAAATAATTGCACCCAGCTCTGTCCTTTACTCTGTGGGGCTCCCTGCCACATAGCAGAGAGATTGCACCAGTGTCGCAAATTCTGGAAGCAAACTCCCCAACAGCCTTCCAGGCAAGCTGGCAGGAAACCAGACTAGTTTGTGAAAAGGTGTGACTTGAGCCATCCTCATGAAAATTCATTCAAATTTGTCTGTGCTATAAGTATCTGAAAATTGCTATTTGCATGGAAAGTTTTCTAAAGGTCTGGAAAGGGTTATCCAAGGTGCACCAAAAAGCTTCATGATATAGAAATCTACCGAGTTTCAGCTGAAGAAAGCTCTGTCAGCTACTAGGGCAAATGGTTTATATATTAGAAGTCCACAGGGGAAAACAGACAGCAATTTTCATTAACATTATTAATAATAGTTGGAACCTTACCATATGTCCTAGAGGCATGGATGCTACTTCTGAGGAAAAATGTCAACAGCTCGGAGGATAATTTTGAGAAAAACTGAGAACATCTGGGTTTAGATGCCTATTGCTACCAATTGTGGTTTATCCAAAACTGGCTCAGCAATATCTACTAATTCTGGTCTGTGCCTTTATCTGGCCTTTAGCTTTAAAATATTTTTTGCTTTTATTATACTATGATATTGCTCAGTTAGCCAGCAGACAGATTTAAATGTTTGTGGTCAGGTGTGAACAGGTCATATTCCAATAGAGAGGATATCATGATTTTATTATTTTTATTTTATTTTTTTAATGTAGGAAATTTATAATCAAGCATTTCAGACTCTCAATCTATGATAAATATCTTGTGCTGTAGATTCTTTAATGGCACCGCAATCTTGATTTCTTCTCCTTTTCCCATTGCTGTTCAAGTAAGCATAGTATCACCAAAATGAGTTTCCGTAGTATAGGCAATTTTGCACTCCGAGAGGCTGTTCATAAATTGCATAACACATTTTTTGGTGATTTTCAAGACCCACCCACTGCTTGTAACACTTTGTAACACTGAAGCAGACATGCAAAATTAAAACCCACCCACCTTCTAATGTGTTACATAACTCATGGACAACTCCTACTATGGACCGTTTGGCTGTAGCAAAAAGGTCACTGAGTGTCTGCCAGCATCTCACCCAACGGAAGAAGTGTATTAAGATAAATACATTTTATTTATTGAATAAGATTACAGTAAATTAAATGGGCATTGTGAAAGTCCAGGTATTTTATCATTTCTAAGCCACACCCATTCCAATGTTATTTAATATCAGAGTTGAATTTAATTATAAATGGGATTTCAGAGATGTGGCTGGCAGAATTTTGAGTGTCCTTTTTGTTGGAGACTAGTTCCCATTCCACTTTTTCATCAAAAGAAATAAATGCAGGTGTAGTGGAACTGTATGCGTCTTTCGTTCATGTGAGTCTGGGACCCAGTTTCCCTACCTTTGAAATTTGAGAATTATACTTTGATCTGTTCTTCTTGTCTCTCTTTTGCTCTGGTGATTATATGTTGCCCAACGAAGCTTACACATGTTTTTATTAGAGATTTCTTGCCTGACTTAGTGATTTATTTTCCCCAGCTTTTAACAGTTGTTGATGTCTCAATTCACAATGTTATGTCTTCAAATGCATTTGCTAATGAATATAAGGTTTTCATATTTTCATTGATTCAATCTCTCTAACACATTTCAGGACCAACACATTTCAAGAGATGCATGCATTATTTAGTGATTTTCTTTGGGGGCCTCTCACTAATTTTATTTCTTCAGCCTGTTGGTTTTCACATCATTTTCTTATTTTGCATGAACTTACTTCTGATTCCCTCAGTTCCTTATTTGAGTTATTTATTTGTATTTCTACAACTTATGCTATATCTACTTGCATCAGATCAAAAGTCATTTCCCCATCTACAGATATACAGTAGTTACTTCTGACTTAATCACTTCTCTTTCCATTTCTAAGGCAATTACTAGCAGTCTGATTATGTTCCAGTCCTTTTACCCATCTGCCATTCCGATACAGAAAGCTCCTCCCCTAATTTTAATTCAGCTGTCTTTGGTCAGCTTCTCCTACCTATCATCCTTACTTGGAAATTCTCTACTCTTTTTTGCTTCCTTAACCTATGTAAAGGCTCATGGGGCACACCTTGTAGTATGGAAGAGTTACCACATTTGGATGCCTATGCACTATCCAAAGGCACTGACTGTTAGAAGTAGTGTCTAGATTCTGTGGTAACTGGATTAAAGAAAAAGGAAGATCTCTGGATGGGACAAAATGTAGGGGAGAAGTGGGAAGGAATCATGATGAGACCAGACATTGTGACCTCCATGAAAAAGTAGCTAGCCATCAAAAGTTACAAGGCTACATTGTCTAGCCCATAGGATAACAGACCTGGCAGTAACAGTTTGTTCTGATAATGTAAAGCACTGCTGAGAATGTTTGGCAGGGAAATTTTGTAATAAAATAGGACACGATTTCAGAGTAACTGCAACTATATTCCCACTCTGAGGTCCCTCAAGGGCACCCACTTAAGTTTTCCAGCTCCCAACTGTCCCTGCTTTTGGGTGGAGACCCACGTCTCTCTCCCTCTGACCAGGGGGTTTTAAGGCTGCACAGTTCCCCACTTCACACTGTGATATCCTCAGCAAGCCAGTCTGCCTAATGGCTAGCACCCGTGCGTTGCTTTCTGTCCAAAGTCTATGGTCAGTGTATTGCCAGCAGTTACAAGTTACCACACAACTCTTTCTAAGCAAGCACCTTATTCTTAAGGTGAAAGCATTACAGAGAAAACATTAAAAATTCCGATGCACATGCTAAAAGCTTACTAGAGGTCACCCCTCAGTCTGATGGGGCCCTAGTCAGCTAGAGTATTTCCAACCCTTCTGCAAGATTTGGAGCCCTTGGACAGATGGTCCTGTCTGTTTGCTGGGCTAAAAAGAAAACCCTGAGTCAGTTTAACTACAGCCTTTTTAAACCAAAAGCCCTTTCTTTGTTTTCCTAGTCCCTGGAAACCCACTTTGAACCAGTCTGTGCAAACCTTCCCAGGAGGTGTTCCCTCTCTGGAGAGGTTTACAAAGTGAGTGATTTACCTTAATCACCCCTTCCTGTCTTTAGTTCCTGAAAGAGCTGTGGTAACCCTCGTCCATGGAATAGAACAGATATGTGTACATTCCCTGGTCCTCAGTGATACTTTAACTTAATAAAAGATGTTCTCCCTAAGATAGCGCATGCAGTTGTAATAACTGTCATATCGCAGAGAGTGGTTGCGGGAGGGGGACGGGGGGAAGGCGTGGAATTTTGTAATAAAGTACGACTTGAATTCTCAGGTCTTGTCTACACTATGGGGGGAGATCGATCTAAGTTTCGCAACTTCAGCTACATGAATAACGTAGCTGAAGTTGACATACTTAGATCTACTTACCATGGGGTCCACACTAAGCTATGTCAACAGGAGACACTCTCCCATTGACTCCCCTTGCGCGTCTCGTTCAGATGATTTTGGTGATTTGTGCATCCTTGCAACTGAACTTGGGGTGTAGCCTCAGTTTAAGACCCCTCCCGTTAGCTAAGACATTTGTGCTTCACTAAATTAGCTTAGATGACATCTACTTATTAACTGCAGTTGTTATCTCTAATTTGCCTTTGATATTAAAGAACATTACTCCAAACGCAGCACTCATCCTGAGGAAAGGAATCACAGATATATCATATGGCAGCTGACTCTGCAAAGGGGAGTGAATAGTCAAAAATATGTGTTTAAAACTTAATAATTTGTTCTTTTCACGCACAAACTTATCTGAACCCTTTTTAAAAAAAAATTGGAATTTGGTTTGGATCCTCTTAATAACCAATTTTTGGCCAAAATGCTCTTTTCCTGAAGCAGTTTATCTGTCTTATATACACACCATTGTGTGGAAGTCTTATACAATTGTGTATCAAACATAGCAGCTAGGGACAAGTGTTTCTCCAATACAGCTGCAAATGGTAAGGGGAAAAAAACCCAGCAATTTTATTTAGAATCATTTACAGCATTTTGCATCTTACTATATATGTCTGTCAGAGGCACTGAAGAAGAACTTCAGCATTTTGATGATAATATTTTTTTGTTAAGAAAACTGAAAAAAGAACTCAGATACCTCTTGCTGGTATAGTGTTCTCTCTAGACCTGACTCAACAACATTTCATTCTTGCTTGTGTATTTCACATTTTAAATCTCTCATAGTAGCCATTTTTGGTACCTGCTAAAAATAATTCTACTGTGTAATTCCAGTTTTACAATGGTATAAATCCATTGATTTCAGTTGAGCTATATTGATGTGAAATAAATGTAAGGGACTGGAGAATAAGGCCTATCATAGTGGTCATGCAGAGAAATGAGTGAATAATTGATTCTTCAATTTGAAGGGCAAACCAAAAAAATAAAATAAAATAAAATAATTTGATTTGTTTCAAACTGAAACTGATTTTTTTTCATTTTTTTCTCAACAAAATGAAAAAGGAAAGAATTTTGTCTGGGTCCAGCAAAATATTTTGAATGTCACTTCAAAATGTTGTTTTGAAATGAAATGTTGATTTGAAATGCCAGTTCAAAATAGTTCATTTTGACATTTAAAAAAAATTTGTTTTCAGGTTTTTTTCCTGCCAAATCTGTTTGCCAAATTCACTCCAAATTCACAGTTTCAGTGCCTATAAAAATGCATTTTGTGGCAAATTTACTATTTGCCAAAAAAAATTTACCCACTTCTAACCACTCATAAGCACTGCTTTGGGGGCTGGCCTGATTCTCATTTATGGTAGAGACCATTTGTAGTACAAGAGTGGAGTATAGGGGATTTACTGTAAATGAGAATCAAGTCATTGATGTCTGTGTGAGTTCCTACATAGTTGAAAATTGCAGCAATTATGATTCTGCTTAAGTAGCCTTCACTGTCATTAGATGAAAACAGAAAAATAAAAAAATGAAAATTTTTGAAGAGAAAAGTTTGAAAACAATTTTTTCTGCAAAATTTTGAATTAATTTTTTTTGAATCTGCAAAAATAAAATTGATTTTGAAATTTCCCCCAAAAAATGTTTTCCATTTTTTAGCCAGCTGTGATTAGCATTATTCCTTGTTGCCTTTTCCATCTCCATCACAGAGACCAACAGAGAAAATATTAGTCATCAAATGCCAACAGTTTACATTTGTGGTGATAAAATGATGGCACATAGAACGTTATATGGGAAGCCATTTGCCAAACTGAGGCAGGTGAAGGGGAGGGGAAATTGTCCTAGATGCTAGGCCAGAAGAGCGCCAAACACTGCCAAAGCACAGTCTTTGCTTCAACAGACTATAGGAGCAAAATAGAGCAGGCATCTTGCACTGCGGCACCTCCTAAAGAGTGCAAAAAAGTTATGTGTTAGTTGGGGGAGGGAATTCTTATGTGCCTGGCATGGCAACAGGAAAGGAGCTCCATTGCTGCATCCTTGAGAGGTGTGCAGCAATGGAGCTCCTTTCTTGTGCAACTTAGCAAGTGCTCAGGTTAGGAAGGTGGAACAAGTAAAACACTTCTATGCATAATGCTCCTATGCCATTTTATCTTGTTTCAATTAGGTCTATCGATTAATCGTAGTTAACACACGCGATTAACTAAAAAATATTTATCATGATTAAAAAAATTTATCACGATTAATCGCAGTTTTAATCACACTGTTAAACAATAGAATACCAATTGAAATGTATTAACTATTTTAAGATGGTTTTCTACATTTTCAAATATATTGATTTAAATTACAACACAGAATACAAAGTGTACACTGGTCACTTTATATTATTATTTTCCTTACAAATATTTGCACTGTAAAAATGATAAACAAAAGAAATAGTATTTTTCAATTCACCTCATACAAGTGCAATCTCTTTATTGTGAAAGTGCAATTTAGAAATGTAGATTTTTTTTGTTACATACCTGCACTCAAAAACAAAACAATGTAAAACTTTAGAGCCTACAAGTCCACTCAGTCCTACTTTGTGTTCATCCTTTGCTGAGACAAACAAGTGTGTTTACATTTACAGGAGATAAACTTCTCATTTACAGTGTCACCTGAAAGTGAGAACAGGCGTTTGCATGGCACTTTTGTAGCCGGCATTGCAAGGTATTTATGTGCCAGATATGCTAAACATTCGTATGGCCCTTCATGCTTCGGCCACCATTCCAGAGGACATGCTTCCATGCTGATGATGCTCATTAAAAAATAATGCGTTAATTAAATTTTGACTCAACTCCTTGGTGGAGAATAGTATGTCTCCTGTTCTGTTTACCTGCATTCTGCCATGTATTTCATATTATAGCAGTCTCAGATGATGACCCAGCACATGTTGTTCGTTTTAAGAACACTTTCACAGCAGATTTGACAAAACGCAAAGAAGGTACCAATGTGAGATTTCTAAAGATAGCTATAGAACTCGACCTAAGGTTTAAGAATCTGAAGTGCCTTCCAAAATCTGAGAAGAACGAGGTGTGGAGCATGCTTTCAGAAGTCTTAAAAGAGCAACACTCTGATGTGGAAACTATAGAACCCGAACCAGTGCCATGCAAACATCTGTTTTTACTTTCACATGACATTGTAAACAAGAAGCAGGCACCATTTAGGGTGACCAGAGGGCAAGTGTTAAAAATCGGGACAGGGTGTGGGGGGTAATAGGTGCCTATATAAGAAAAAGCCCCCAAAATCGAGACTGTCCCTATAAAATCAGGACATCTGGTCACCTTAGCACTATTATCTCCTGCAAATGTAAACAAACTTGTGTGTCAGAGTGACTGGCTGAACGAGAAGTAGGACTGAGTGGACTTATAGGCTCTAAAGTTTTACATTGTTTTATTTTTGAATGCAGTTATTTTTTGTACATAATTCTACATTTGTAAGTTCAACTTTCATGATAAAGAGATTGCATTACAGTACTTGTATGAGGTGAATGAAAAATACTATTTCTTTTGTTTTTTACAGCACAAATATTTGCAATAAAAATAAATATAAAGTGAGCACTGTACACTTTGCATTCTGTGTTGTAATTGAAAGCAATATATTAAAAATGTAGAAAATGTCAAATAATATTTAAATAAATGGTATTCTATTATTGTTTAATAGTGCAATTAATCACAATTAATTTTTTTAATCACTTGACAGCGCTAGTTTCAACGTATACATCAATAATTATATGCAAAAATTAGTCAGGTGTATGTTGGCAGAGTTTGTAAATGTGTCTTATAGGCCAGATGAGGCTGTTATTGGTGAGTGTAAAGTGGATTTTCATATGTCAATATCATTGTTATTAACTGAATATATGAACTAATATTTATGTTTTTATCTAAGCTAATTTAACTGGTCAGTTCCAGTCTTTTGATACTTAGGTTGTTTTTTACTCTACAGTTATATATTTTTCTGTATTATTTCCTTTAGCTATTCTGGGCCTAAATCTAACCTCATGCTGATGTAATTCCCTGAATTCAATGAAATTACACCTGACTTACAGTGTGAGACCAGAACAGGGCTCTCAGTTAAGCAAGTTTTTTTGAGTGAGAATTAATTTAAGGGTTGTTGAAAATCTGAGACACAGCACCGGTGACAAGGAACTTCTGAACTTACAACCTGCTCTGCAAATGTCCTGGCAATAGTTATGTCGGGGTAAATTCAGGTCTCATTCATCTTCAGGCTAATACACTAATTAAAAGCATTTTCAGGCTGTAAAGCTTTAGATCAGGCCTCAGAACTGAGATGACTTCAATAGGGGCAGTGGGTGTAATGACCTTATGCTGCAAGGTGGATTACTTCTGTCACACCATCAGTTTTGATTCTTCTTGATCCTCGTTGCAGGTTTTTGATGCTCAAGGATCATGGGGTTCTTTTGAAACCCTTGGAGTGCATTGTGGGCTCTCTCCTGACATGCCAGTCATTGTTACTTCCCTCAGTGGCATCAATTTTAACTATAAATAAGTGCTGCTCCAAAATGTTTTTCTGTGTAAATTGTGGAGATTCTTGGCATTCTGCCTCACGTGTGAGTATATAAATATAGGTCTGTACTTGAAAGATGTGTTATCTCCGTGTTTCTACTGCATGTCAATGTGTTAATTTAATTTCTGGGTTATTTTGTGTTTAACGTGTGTTATGTACTTAATTTAACATTAAGGGTGTCTATGTAATGTGGAGGATGGAGAGCAGTGTGATGCTATATTCATTCTAACTGCTTCTGAGTGCAGGGATGAATATGGGGGGATTTCTAACACACAGGAGATAAAGTCTCAAGCAGTTATGATGCCCCTAGCATTATGAGTGAAGTGTGAAGATAAGTATATCCCACACTGACATTTTCCATATTAGTATGTAACCCTTCTGCCAGGTGTCTTTAGCAGGAGTAAGTCAATGAAGTTTAGGGGCCTCTTTTAAAATAAATAAAATAATTATCTTGTGTGCCCATCTAAAATCTTATCCACCTCCAGATTTTAGAAATGTAACCAAGTTTCACAGGTATTTGTTCCCGACTTGCTAGCATCCAGAAGTTTTTAGGAGAATGAAACCACAAATTTGGGAGAAACAATCATCATATATTTATATAAAAATATACTTATATAAATTAGGAAAACCCAAAACAGCATATGAGGGGTATGGCCAACCCCAGAGTCCCAATTACTAAATGCCTGGCTTCAGCACTGCCAATCTAAAGTGTTCAAAAAAACGTGAATTAGGCTCTCAAAATCACATGATTGATTTAAAAATCTTGAGATTTTAAAAAATATACTTTGTGTTCTTTTTATTTGCCTTTTGTTTTTTGAGACTTTAGGGTGCATTCAGGTGACATTTTCAAGCTTTCCTCCGTGAAGGCTAGACATTTATTTATTTTGAATCAGAGTTGAGGTTCTCATGTAATCTCTTGTCTTCAGCTGCTGGGTCTCTAAGTAAAACATCAAATATCAGGAGATGCATGATAAAATTGTGAGAAGTGACAACACTGTGGCTTGCTGAGGCCCAGGGCTCTTAGTCACCAGACAGTCACCATCCACCTAACACTTCATTTGCTAATCCAATTAGGCCTTGTCTACACCTGCGGCTGCCTTCAGGGCACACTTAGCTAGATGCCTCAGTGAAAGCAGGCTGCATCCACACTGTGGTGTATAGCTACATATGGCAGTGAAAGACTCTGGTAGTGGGGAGCCAGTTGGGAAAGGCTCTGGCAGTCTTTCTGTGCATCAGGGAAAGGCTTTGGCAGTGTGGAGGCAGCGGGACACTTAGGCTTGCCAAGTGTCCAGTTTTCGACTGGAACACCCTGTCGAAAAGGGACCCTGGCGGTTCCGGTCAGCACCGCCGACTGGGCCGTTAAAAGTCTGGTCAGTGGTGCTTCAGGGCTAAGGCAGGCTAGTCCCTACCTGTCCTGGCACCATGCTGCACCCTGGAAACAGCCAGCAGGTCTGGCTCCTAGGTGGGGGAAGAGGCACGGAGCTCCGCACGCTGCCCCCGCCCCAAGCACTGGCTCCACACCGCGGCCAATGCGAGTTGAGGGGGCGGTGCTTGGGGGCGAGAGCAGTGTGTGGAGCCTCTGCCCCTCCCCGCCTCCCTGGACCTGCTGGCTACTTCTGGGGCGCAGTGCAGTGCCAGGACAGGCAGGGAGCTGCCTTAGCCCCGTTGCGCTGCTGACCGGGAGCCACCCAAGGTAAGCCCATGCCCCAACCCCGAATCCCAACCCCCTGCCCCAGCCCTGAGACCCCCAAACCTGGAGTCCCATCCTGCACCCCCAAACCCTTCATCCCTGGCACCACCCCACAGCCCACATCCCCAGACCAGAGCCTGTACCCCTTCCCATGCCCCAACCCCTGCCTCAACCCGCTGCCCCCTCCCACATTCCAAATCCCTCAAACCCACCCCCCAGCCTGGAGCCCCCTCCTGTACCCCAAACCCTCATCCCCAGCCCCACCACAGAGCCCACACCCCCAGCCAGAACCCTCACCCCCTCCTGCACTCCAACTCCCTGCCCCATCCAAGAGCCCCCGCCCCTACCCTGATCCCCTCATTACTGGCCCCACCCCAGAGCCCGCACCCTCAGTTAAAGCCCTCACCTCCTCCCTCACCCCAACCCCCTGCCCCAGCCCATTGAAAGTGAGTGAGGGTAGGGGAGAATGAGCCACTGAGGGAGGGGGAATGTAGTGGTGCAGTAGGGGGCGGGGCTTCAGGGCAGGGGTGGGACTATGATGTTCGGCTTTGTGCGATTAGAAAGTTGGCAACCCTAGGGACACTACACTACTAAAAATAGCAATGTGGACATGGAAGGCTCTGCCTGGGTTTGTAGCGAGCCACCTAGGGTATACACCCTAAGGTTCTGGCTTGTCTCTACTTTTCTCATCTAAGCAGTGTCTCGCAGCCTACACTGCTATTTATACCTGTGCTAGCTGGGCATACAGTGTCTAATGTACACGCCGCCATAAGTATAGACCTACCCTGAGACTCACCCGAGTGGGTGTCAGCCAGTCACTCTCGTCAACCTGTTTGTCTCAGTCCAGTCCAGCAAACTCTCACCGCCACCAGCTCCTATTAATACTTGGAACTTTGATGAAGAGGTCAAAGGGACACAACTCTGTTGAGCAGGGTGTGGTCACAGAAGTGTTTGGTGATCCCGGAAGACTTTTGATCAGACTAGTGTACTGTAGTACTGTCAGTGGCTAGTACCAACTGCTTTGTGGGCAGAAGGAAGAAACACTGCAGGAGGCAGGTATGAACTAGCATGACCCCAAGGGAAAGTTTCCTCCTAACCCTATATAGCTAAAGATTGACTTATGCATCGACACACAAGGGTTTTTATCCCTCCCAGAATGCTTTGCTATTATAACTGGATATTCTTGTTATCCATGTAACGTCCAATAACTTTTTTGAATCAAGCTTTTATCCATAATTGTATATGTGGCAATGAGTTCCACAGGCTAACTGTGCCTTATGTGAATAAGTATTTTATCTCTTCTGAATTTGCCAATTATTCAATTTCATTAATAGTCTCTTGTTCTAATAATATGAGACAGGGCGAATAGACATTTGTGATCTACCTTCTTTATGACACTTAATTCACAAACTTTTTTAAAAATGGAGAGATTATTAAAATTTTATAATCAATCGCTGTCTTTATTGAAAAGTCCCTCCAAATATATTAGAAAATTGTAAGTCTTCTTATAAGTATTTTGAATTTTTCTATATAATGTTTAGATAATTGTATACCTATTATAGAATTCTATAGGATTAAAAAACCTATAGAAAAAGCTATAATATTGTATTACATTCTATAGGGTTTTAGGGTAATTTCTAAGGAACTCTGTTAAATTTGTATAGAACACTCTTAGTTGCTTAACACCTCTTAAATTCCATCTGACTTTTCCAAGGAAGTCTTGTTTTGGGCTAATGTTTCACTCACCCAATGATTTTGTTTTATGTTTGTCAGGGACTCAGGAGCAGGATACATCCATTGTCTGTTGGAAAGTGGAGAGGGAAACCAACTCTTGAGTGTCTGCATTGAAAAACAAGGAGAGAACAGGTGTAGGAATGCATTGTTCGGGTGATTAAGCCCTATATAAAAAATACCATTTTGGAGGAAGACACTGCTGCAGGTGTAGATTCATGTGTATTTTATGCTCTGATCTCATCATAACAATAAACAGTAATATAAAAGATAGGATAACTAAAGTGTGGCTTTATGCTGAAAAGCAACAGTAAAAATGGCTCTGTAGAGTTCCACATATATTATCTGTCAATGGATTTCTATATTCAATGTGCACTGTGTTTCTAACTCCCAGCCCTGCAAACTCCACCTTGGATCTGACAGTCAAGCTGAGTTCTTTCCTTTTGAGGCATTATCTGCAATAAGAAAAGTTTTGCAAGCCAAATTAATGTCTTCAATTACACTGTTGCAACCTCAGTCTGTAGTGGGGTGCACAGGTGTATCTGACTTAAACTGCGTTAGTAAGTCTGTTGATGATGCCTATGAAGGAATAAAATTCAGCTCACCACACTCTCTTAGTTGTAAAAAGAACAGGAGTACTTGTGGCAACTTAGAGACAGGTCTGTATGTATCCGAAGAAGTGGGCTATAGTCCACGAAAGCTTATGCTCTAATAAATTTGTTAGTCTCTAAGGTGCCACAAGTACTCCTGTTCTTTTTGCGGATACAGACTAACACGGCTGCTACTCTGAAACCTCTCTTAGTTGTGTTGACTATGCAGGGTAACAGGAAGAAAAAGTAGTAAAAATGTGTGAGCCATTACTGTCAGTGGATAGAAACAGATCTGTTGAGTAAGAAAGTGCCATTTTTACATTGTCACTTTTGAGCCTAGAACTAACCTTAACAACTATTAATTGCCTTGTTATTCATAAAAATATGTACACAGAAAATTGATATGATATCCTTAATACCAAAAATCACTGACAATGCAGTACATCACTTTGTATATTAACTGTTCCTTCAGTACGCATTATTAGGACCTTGTTAAGCATTTATATTACATGTGAATCAGACATAAGGTCATGATTTAACTCATGCCTTTGAGCAGCACATAGTTGCATGTAGTTACATATCCTTTTAATTGCTGATTTAACCTGTTTGTGTTATAGCAGATATTTCATATAGCTCATTATTGCTTTGATAAATTTTGCACACTTGCACACAGAGTATGTTCTTAGGAATAGCAGAAATATAAGTATTAAATCTCTTAGTTAAAACTTTGGAAAGCCTTAAAAGGAGTGTCTAGACTCTAAAATTTCAGTCCCCACACACGAGCTATCTTAAAAAATCTGCTAACACCATTATAATCTGCTAGAACTCAGCTAGGCACTCCAATGTCATGGTGATAAGTACATTATATGTAGATAGATGGACAGATAATGTCACCCCTCTGCCATGCTGTAGCAGATTTTGGAGCCTTGCAGAATGGTTCCCTCTTGAAGGAGAAATCAGTGACATAGAATCTGATGTATTCTTAGTTCAACTTGTTTTATTTACATAGATACACCAGTCCTAGAACACAGGCAGTCACAACAATATGCAGGCAATCCCCTCTTTCAAGAACTTCAGTCCAACACCAGTGCCCAGTTCCCAGGGAGCAACTGTGCTTCAAGGATTAACTCTAGTTAGAGATTCAGGCAGAGAACAAACATCCTTGCTGCTTGCCAGAACTGCCCAAGGAGGCTACTTCAGAAAACCAACAACACTACAGCCTTTCTTCTTACACTAAAAACATACTCACAAGAAACTTTCCCCCTCACTCAAGACATTGTGTAACAGTGCAATTAAAATAGGAAAAGTCTCCACATTCTCATTTGCCTATTTTTAATTTTTTAAAAAAGTCACTTTTTATTGTAATAAATCAGGGATAATAAAAGTAATATTAAAATATGACATACAATCATCAAGACTTATTATAGGCATTGAATATTATCTGCATATACCCCTCTCCAGTCTTTTCTTCATGCTTCTTCCATGCTACCTCTTTTGCTTGGAACAGTTTCCTACTTCATCCCGTCAGCCATCTTCTAGTCAAATTCTTCCTTATACTACATTTCTTCTGTGAAGTTCTTCATTGGTAATCTACCAAAGAAAAACATTTAAATTATTTTAAAATTCAGAAACAAACAAAAAGTAAGGTGAAACAAGCTTTTTTCTCCATGAAAAATCTAGACATTTGAGGCCACAAGTTGATAATGTTTTCACCCCTCAGCTCACAGAGAGCCGAGAAGCTGATTCCCTCTCCACACCCCGAAGTATCCCACAGAAAGTCAGGTGGCAGTACAACCTTCTGTCCTTCCAGGTGATTCCTCCCTGCTAGGGAAGAGGGTCAGCTGGTGCAATCAGATATAATAAACAATTCCCTGATCCAGCTTGGGTGAATCCGTCTCTCTCCATTGTCATAGTTCCAGCAGCCTTGTGCATCATCATGAGAGATTTGTTTTGTATTTTGTTTTCAACTGTGAAAAAGGAAGCAGTGTAGTAATTACTTAAACACCTAAAAACTAGAAAAGCTCATTTATCTCAATCTCAAAGTGAATTAAATCGGGGGCGTTGAAAGGTGATTGGGACACAGGCAGAGTGGATAAATCACAAACCACCTCTGTCAGGACTTGAACCACTGGACAGTGTCAGTTAATAAATGCTGAATTGCCTTTGTCCCCACAATTTCTCCAACAGAGGTAGATATCCAGAGATGCATGTGGTGAAATAGAGTGAAGCTCTGCAGATATAGAATTGTAATATTCTTCTGTGCTGTGCATTATAGTTGAACCATCTTTTCACTGACCTTCCATGGAAAAGGGAGGTAACTATTGAGATCATTAATGTTAAATTATTTTTTTGTTATCAAGGGCTGGACCACAGCATGTTTAGGCATTGATAACAACTACCCCTCCCCCCCCAAACATAGATATTAATGGTGCCCATCAGTTCAGGCCCTAGGAATTCCACCACCCATGAAGGCCAGAGCAATGGTCCATCTCACAGAAGGTCAAGTGGACCTCTCTTATGGCATTTTGAAGCATTGGTTCTGTAAATAAATGAAACTCAATCTGGGAAAATGGTGCATTTTCTTCCTCCTGCTTTGACACTCCTTCCATAGCACCAGAGAGACTACCCTGAAACCTTTGCAAAATGTTTAGTTGCAAAACTGATTGACAACTCCTTGTATCACAAAACATTCCACTCTTCTTAACTATGATGAAATCATTCTGGGTTAGTCAGATGGTCCACCACCTGGCATAGTCTGCTTGTGACTTTGTAGATAAGGTACTTTGGTGAAAGAAAAGAATGACCTTTTAGTTTTCACTGCAGATAAGGCCTTGGTTTAGCAAACTGTCTATGATGCAATCCAAAGGCTTTAGCACTGGACCTCTCTCACCGATGCTCTTGTCCATTAGCCAGATGCATTCCTGGCATAAGAGTTGAACTTGCTTAGGCCAGGGAAGATCCGGTCCTCCTTCCTTCACACTGCATTTGTTTCAGCCTATTAGTAAATAATGGTAATCTGGGAGAGTAATGCAGGCGGAGGTGGCATATAGAGCCCATAGCATCCATGAACATACACCACAAGTGTTTGTAATGCCACACCAGGCATGGTACAATGGTAGGTCAGTTTTAGTCTCCAGATTTCTAGAATCCAACAGAGTTCATCATCCTTTGGGAATGGGATGGGATGAGGAGGGTTGGAGGGGAGAGATGAGCTGCACAGTAACTCACCCACTGCATTGATTGACTGGAAAAACCAACAACTCTGCTTGGAGAACCTTGATGCTGAAAAATGGGTCATTGTCAACAAGTTTTCCTATCAGAGATACATGTTGAAATATTTAACCTTTCCCTTGCTTAACATCCCATTCACTTCCTCCCTATAATAACCTGTGTCCTAGTAGAATAAATTTGGCCCACCCTATTCTTACTTTATTGAGCTTTTATAATAAGCAACTTCACATACAGAAAGGAGAAAGCTAGGGAAGAGTATACATCTAATTTTGCTTCATATTGCTAATATAATTCTTATCTAAGGCCAGGTCTACAGTACAGATCTATATCGGTGTAACTACATTGCTTAGGGGTATGAAAAGTCCACATCCCTGAATGATATTATTATACCGACCTAACCCCCTGTGTAGACAGTGCTGTGTTGACAGGAGAGCTTCTCCCGCTGTCATAGCTACTGCCTCTCAGGGAAGTGGGAGATGGGAGAAGCTCTCCTGTCGGCGTAAGAGCATTTTCACTTAAGCGCTACAGTGGTGCAGCTTTGCTGGTGCAGCATTTTAAGTGTATATCTGCCCTAAGTTACAAATATGTTATCTCATAGTAAACTATGCTTTGGAGGGAAGTGCTTTTAGTCTTTTTTGATGAGTAAGGCCAGGGATTGGCAACCTTTGGCATGCGGCCCATCAGGGAAATCCACTGGCGGGCCGGGATGATTTGTTTACGTGCAGTGGCCACGGGTTCGCCCAATTGCAGCTCCCACTGGCAGCGGTTTGCCGTTCCAGGCCAATGGGGGTTGCGGTGGGAAGCGGCGCGGGCCGAGGGATGTGTTTGCCGCCGCCCACCGCAGCCCCTATTGGCCAGTGGGAGCTGTGATCGTCCGACCTGCCAGCGGATTTCCCTGACGGGCCGCGTGCCAAAGGTTGCCAATCCCTGAGTAAGGCTATATTAGTATAAAGGAGCTAGATTATAGTCATTCTTTCACTAGATATGTCTAGAAAATACCAACTTTTTTCATGTTTCATGCTGTGTTTTCTCCCATTGTGGTAAGTGTAAGTCTCTTTTTTCATCTGTGTTAGACTGATGGAACTTTTCCATTCTCTTAGTGTTATTGTTGACACCCCTATTTTTAGACTGTTCTAACGATGCTTCATCAGAGTGATATCCTAACTTGAAATGCCTCAACAGGGTGTGTGGACATATCAGTACAAAGTTCTTAAAGATACTAGGCATCCAATAGTTCAAAGGAAATCAAGGGGCTAAACAATGTCCTTACTCCTGGGGACCTCTGAACAACTTCCTTTGCTTGGAGGTTGATGCAATTCTGAAGTTGTTTTAAGCACAGTTCTGTTCTCTGTCTTTCTTTCTGGTGGTGTCATTTCCCTTGATTCACTCAGCGGCTCATGCCATGTCAAAGGGCGCTGACCTTTTCACTCTGATGACAAAAAGACTGGAAACAGATTGTGCTCAGAGAATTGGTCAGTAGGAAAAAAAAGTGATGAACTTGAAGGCTAAACTTCAAGTATTGTCTTTAGAGTATTGTCTTTTTAACCAACTTCCTTTTAAAGTGTAATAAAGAGACTCACTTTCATTTACTCTCAAGTCCCCTGGAACACAATAAACTTTCTACAGATCTTTCTTTTCTCAATTTAAAGATAATCCATAGCTCTTGCAGACTGTTCACTACCTTACACAGTTTCTCTTAGGGCATGCTTCACTAGCAAGTTAAAATCCACTTATGCTGGTTTTCTGGGGAATTTACTTTAAAAAACCCAAACAACTGAGGAATGCATCAAATCCAAATACATTCTGAAGTATATCATCCAAGAAGGAAAACAGAGGATATCTGAGACGGGACTAAAAAATATTAAGCAATAAATTTAAAGGACCTTTAGGTCACCTGCCTCTCCTTCCCAACTATGCAGCTTCAGCAACACCTACAGTTTCCCACCAGGAATGGCAGGTTTCCAATGTGGTAACACATAAACAGTCTGAATTATTTGCGCACAACTTAGTTTTTGCTGAAAAACAGTGACAAATGCAAGGTAAATATGGGCAAATACTGCTTGGGACATTCACTTCTGCATTATTTCCTGGTGTTAGTTGAAAATCGTGTACATTATTCTAAATGGCAATACTCCATTGGCATAGCCACCAGTATTATTATTATTATTTATTATTTATTATGTGTATTATCATAGTGCCTAGGAGTCCTAATCATTACCTAGGACCCCCTTGTGCTAGGTCCGGTACAAACACAGAACAAAAAGATTGTCCCTGCCTCAAAGAGGTTTCAATGTAAGTATAAGACAAGAAACAACAGATGGATACATACAAACAGATGGATACATACAGACAGATGGGAGAGTGCAAGGAAACTTACAGTACATCTACACAGCAATTAAACACCCACAGCTGTCCCGGGTCAGCTGACTCAGGCTTACAGGGCTCAGATTGCAGGGCTGTAAAATTGCTATGTAGATGTTTGGGCTGGACCCGAGCTCTGGGACCCTGTGAAGGGGGAGAGTCCCAGAGCCTGGCCTCTAGTCTGAGCCTGAATGTCTACACAGCCTGAGTACCGTGAGCCTGAGTCAGCTGATCCTGGTGATAGCCGTGCTGTGCGTCTTTTATTCCAGTGTAGATGTACCCAATGAGACCGTATTGGTCAGCACGAGAGGCAGTGGTTTCAGCACACCAGCAGCCTAACCATAGTCAATATTTTTGTAGGCAAAGGAGAGTTTAAAGGAGGGTTTTAAAGGAGGATACATTGTTAGATTGCAGATGTTTATGGGGAGGTTCTCCCAAGCATGAGGGGTGGGATGGGAGAAAGCACTATCCAGTATCTATGGGAGAAGGAAAGTATTTATTGATGCTATGATATCATTCCTAGAAATGTTACTTTTGGTACCTCTGACATGATGCCCCTATGGCACATATTATTTCTTTGTCATTCCATTCATTTTTTCTAGGTAAGCATGTAATATATTTACTGGCTAGATTCATTCTTCTCTGGGTTCGAGTGGCAGAAGACATGGGCTATTGGTACGACATTTTGTTGCTTAAAATAATAATGCCAGAAGTCAAATTTAATAGCATGTCTTCTACTTTTTTCCATTAGGGGATAGTTATGCTCTCTTCCATACATCACACGTTCACACTGTTTGCATCACTTTATATTTTTAGGTTTCCTCATATAGGACCTGATCCAGAACCCACTGAAGTCAGTAGGAATCTTTCCATTGACTTTAGTGGACATTGGATCAGGCCCAGAGTGCTCATCTTCTATGTGTAGTATACACAGAACATAGCTCTTACTCTCTCTTTCCCCAGCCAACTGACACATAGTCAGACTTCAGGTAATCAGTAGAAAATAACTTTTGTGTTTCAGAATAGAGTGTCCATATTGGGCAGTTATTCTGCAATAGCTACATTATTCCAGAATAGCTTAGCACAACATGATCCTGGTCCAGGACTGGGCTTGTATGCCCAATGATTATCCAAATAATAATAATAGCTATTCCTGTGAATTTCCTCTGTGTAGACAAGGCCTAAGTGATTTTCCCAAGGTCACACAGGAAGTCAGTGGTGGAGCAAGGAATTGGGACATACCTCATAGGGTGACGTCAGAAGGGGCAGGTTTATTTTGGAGAGAAGCAAGAGAACAGTCTTAAAATTTTAAGGCAAAATTTTCATGTGTGTCTTAGTTGTGCCCACAGAACTAAGGGCTTCACCCTCTGAGGGCTAGTCTACACTGGCAACGCTAAAGCGCTTTAACGTGCCTTGTGTGGTTGCGGCGCAGCGCTGGGAGAGAGCTCTCCCAGCACTCTAAAAAACCCACCTCCATGAGGGACATGGCTCCCAGTGCTGGTGCACCGTCTACACTGGTGCTTTACAGCACTGAAACTTTCTGCACTCAGGAGGGTGTTTTTTCACACCCCTGAGCGAAAAAGTTTCAGCGCTGTAAATTGCTGGTGTAGACAAGCCCTTAGTGCACAAAATCCTCGTTTACACGCATCAATCAGTAATTGCCTGCAGAAGCACACATTTAGGTGTGAAATTAACTGATTTTCATATGCAAATTACCAATTGTGTTTGAGAACATGCATATTACTTACATTTACAATTTGATCATTTGAAAAGATTATTTGTTCAGTTCTGGACACCTCGTTAAGATGGATGAGTAGCTGCTTCCCACATATGTGTTGTTTGGAGATGAAATGGTAAAGTTAGAAGCTTGTCCTTTCCAAGCTCTAGCCACAACTTGCTTCACTGCAGATTTCAGCCTTGAATTATTTTGCCAGTTTGGTGCACTTTTGCAATCCCCTGTTGATAAATATCACAGAGGTGGCAGCAGGGAAGCAGAAATGCATATAGGACCCACATCACCTCCCATTGACCATTGAAGGTAATGGAAGTTTTTCCACTGACATCACTAGGGGTTGGATTTCACTCTCACTCTTTATTTTCAGTATCTTGCAAGCACAAACACTGTACATGTCTCCTAGAAAAATACTGCTGACACCTGAAATTTGTGTGGGGGGGTTCTTTCCATAGACAACCCAACATAAGAGTGTGAGAAGCAAATTAGTGAAACTGCTTCTCTGGATTCATAAAAACTACAAGCATGAAAATTCTACCATCTTAGCTGATTCATGCAAAGAAAAAAAATGTTTCACCAAAATTTTCTACAAAGCTGGAGAAATAATAATGAAATGTAAACCAGGACTGTTTCTTTCTACAACAAAACTTTAACAACATTCAGTTCTCTTCCAATATTCACATTAATTTCCTATGTAGACAACATTTACTATTCAAGATCTTTACGCACATGGACAAAACATATCCAAACAATTGTCATTGTGAGTGTTGTGTTAACGATTCCTGCAAATCTATCAAAACTGGGAGCAGAGAAAAGGTATTAATTAATGGGAGATATTACCATATAGGAAAAGTTGTGAGAGTATTCAGTGAGCTGTCAAAACAGTAGATGAAAGCTATGGAGGTGGTGTTCACATTTCTGACAAAAGCATTTCTAAAAATTTGCTTTTTTATTTTTAAATAAATGCAACAAAACATGCCACCTAGTAATCATTTAACAACTGCGGATAACTCTTTATGGCAAGCAAATCAAGTTTATTTTAGTATGGAAAAAATGTATAAAGGCTGTGTGAAGCAGGCTATAAAAAGAATTAAAAATTTAATGGAAAATTGATGAGTAGATTAAATGCAGCAAGAAAATGGAAACTATCGCATTAGTCAATATTAACACCACCATTGAGACAGAATAGAGAGTGTATAATAGGTGAAATGGTTTATGCCAAATATGAACCATGGCTATATTAAATATAAACAAAACACAAACTATTTTACAAACCTGTAGGTTTCCATGCTTTCTTTTAAAAGAATACTAAAACTGCTTAGGACCAAGTTCATCCTCCATAAAACTCAATGGAAGTTTTTCTGTTGACTTCAGTAAGATTTTGATTGAACCAATAAAAAAAAAAAAATCAGAAGGTTTTACCCAGCTGTGACTTCTAACAAGTTCTCAGATATTCCCGAACTCAGCTACTTAGTTAAAGAAATTATTTAGTGGATATATTCCAGCATATTGTGAGGCACTTTCAAATAAAAGACACAGGAGAGCAGAGGAGACTTGGTTTTTCAAAACCTGTTCACTCAAGAATGAAACCTATTATGTACAGAGTTTGTAGATTCAGGGTCTGATTCTTCTTTCACAGTCCTGTGAATCCATAGTAGCTCTTTTGACTTTAATGAAGTTATACTGGTGTAAAACTAATGTAAGCGAGAAAAGTCAGACCCTCTGTATATAATCTACATATAATATTTACATTTCTCTCTCTCTCTATATATATATGTAGCTGCAGTTATATTTATCTCTAGTTTGCCTTGAGAGGTAGCCTGCTAACCACTGTGCAGTGCTCAGGTTTTAACAGCTGGTGTGCAGGCTTTATAATCTAGATTATATGAGATAGTATCTACACTTTATTATTTGTTGTATTGGACAGAGGACTGAAGTCTGATTTCAATCAGATAACTGTATTTTGCTTCCTGCTTGTAGGCTTTGATTGATAAACTTAAGCATGTACAACAAACAACAAATGAGATCAGATATGTTGTTCCAATACATTCACAGTCAGTTGTGCATTTCTAATGGCTTTGCATGCTGGTAAACTGTCATTTGGTTGCAGCAGTTTACAAGTGACTCAGACAAAGATGACTACACCCTGAAGGCTGTCAGTTTCTACATCACTGGTCCCTAAAACATACATTTCAGTCTATAAAATAAATCTTCATAGAACAACAGAGGGCTATGCCAAGGTTTCACAAAACACAATATGGTAAGTAAAAAAGCTGCCCAGAGTCTGAGTTCATGTGCAGCTGAAATCCTAACGAATAAAAGGTAGCCATCTAAACTGAAACAAAACAACTCACTTCAGAAATATAAAGGAAAGCATTTTAAAACTCCATTCAAATTCTTTATTTTAAAGCCTGATTCTCATTTACACTACTAGAACGGGCAAAGGGCCTTATTTGTACACACTTTAAGGCTCTTTTACCCTGTCACAGTGGTGTAATGGGCCCTTAGTTTAAATGAGCATTAGACACAGGATGAATTTATTAGTGAAATCAAAACGCTGAGAGCATTGGCTAGCATTAGGGTCATGCTTTGCTCACTTATACAGAGGGTTCAATTCTCTACTGGTTGTATCAAATATATAGTAAACAGCAGCCCCTGTGTAAAGTTGGACGTCACCCACTCTGCACTCTTGAAATGATTCTTCTCTTGCACAGATGTAGTTGCACCTGTGCTGGCTGACTCTGTGAACTGATGTGTAAATTCCAAAAGGGGTATAATTATAATGTGCAAAAATTGACATAGGGCCTATTCTCTGGCTGGGTGTTAGGTAAAATTGGTTTAAGTGGCTGTGTAAACTGACATCTATGAGGCTGCTCTAATCTGAAGTGCAACACTGAAATACAAGGATTTCAGTTAGTAATGACATCTAACAATGCCAGTCTTTGTGCCCGTTCCTTTAAGATGAGAAATGCACCTCCCTTTACTGCCATTGCTGTGCAAAATTAGTCCATAGCATGTAGACTACGGAAATCTGTTTTTTTATACACATATGTTCATAGACAACTAGAGAGCATCCTTCATCCCAGGAAATAAACTGGCACATAGGTATTAATAAATACAAAATTAATACATAAAAGAAAAGTCAGAGGTGAGAATATCATTTAGTTCACAGGGTTTCACAAGCAAATTTTTCCAAAGTAATTTTAAGGATTAACCCCAAGAGTCCAATCCAACAAAGTCTCTTATGAACCTAATTCCACTTGACTTCAAGCTGCTTTGGTTTTTATAGACTCATAGACTTTAAGGTCAGAAGGGACCATTATGATCATCTAGTCTGACCTCCTCTGCACAATGCAGGCCACAGAATCTCACCCACCCACTCCTGTGACAAACCCCTAACCTATGTCTGAGTTACTGAAGTCCTCAAATCGTGGTTTCCTTCAAGAAGGAACGTAACATTTGGCCTCCTGTACATTTAAGGAGATAGTACCTCCCTCAGTATGTGGCTCCAGAGACTAAAACCCTCTGCTTATAGTTTTTTTTTCTTTAATATTCCACAGTAAGGAAAGGAAAGTCCACCCCCTCCATGATGAGGCAGAAAATCCTACAAAATTCCCATCAGGAAGTAATCTGATTTAAAATAATTTTTATTTTGAAGGAATTTTAGGGTCACATTCACCTCAGTCTAGAGTGAATTTACATTGTCAGAGTAGGTGACTTAATATTTTTATCCTCTTTAAGAAAAAAGTAAAAAGAATAACCCATCCAAACCAAAGGAGCATGTGTGCCTTTATGGTTTGGGGAGTGGCAGCTTAGGAGTAATTGGGAAGGAAGGTTGGCGTAACATATATGGGTAATAATGTCAGGGAGCAACAGGCAAGGAATGACAGCATATTTCTCTGCTAGGAGCAATGCTGCAAACAAAGAGAAGATTCTCGGATGACCCCCATCCTTGTACTTTGTGTCTGTTTGGTTTCTCTTATTTCTCCCTCTCCCCAACAGAAAAAAGGGCTTTAAGCAAGTGTTCGTGATTGTGTATAGATAGATAAATTAGATATCTGTGCCAGTGTGTTTCCTTTATAAATGATTACAGAAGTGTGTCCCCATGCAAAGTGGCCCAAGGATTGCGATGACAATTCCTTGACATTGGGGAGCCTTAGTGTAGTGCTTTCCTTTCAGATCATTTGTTTATGGACTACACAGGGATTTGCTCCACTAAAATAGAGAGTCCTCCTTTCCTCATGTTGGGCATAGTAAGCTCAAAATCAAGGACCTCTTCCTGAAAAGGCCCTGTCTCCAACCTCTTCATGTCTACACCAGGGAGCATTATCTTGAGCACTTCAGCTGATCTGAACTGACATGATATCACACAAGGAATGAAGTGGTCTCAGATAACCGTGGCTTAAACCATGTAAGGCTTTGTATGTTAAAACCAGCCCCTTCAGTTTCTCATGGATATGATCTAGTGTAGATCTTGGTTCCCTGTGAGAACCATCACGCAGCAGGTGGGCAGCCATGTTTTACACCCACTAAAGTTCCAAGTGTTTTTAATGTGCAGTCCCACATAGTGCACATTTGCAGCAATCCATTCGTGAGGTGACAGGGATGTGGATTGCTGTGGCGAGGACTGCAGCAGAAGGAATAGTTGCAACTTTCTGTGAAGCACTTTTCTGGCCAAGAAGCACTTTGCCATTGTAACTTTCTGGCTATCTGAATATAATTCCCAAGATATAAAATAAGAACCAGATCTCTGTAGGTAAAAAGGAGCAAGCTCCCTCAATTGAAACAATCTGTGCCATTTCTTCAATTGTTTGTCCCTATCTACCAGCAATCTCATGTGATTAAGGGCCTGCCTTCACAGGGAAATAGCTATTGCTATAGGAAGTAGATTTAGCTAAACTGCAAAAAGGCATTCAGTGAGAAATAAGAGTGTCCATACAAGGAATTAATGTAGAATAGCTATTGTTAAATTCATACCCCGTGATTATTTTGCAATAGCTTCCCCAGGTAGCCAAGCCTTAAGTCTTAGCTCAGTGTTACCCAGGTCATTGGCTAAGTTGATCAATGGCACCAAACAAGTGAAATGAAACAGACTCCCACATGTAGGGACATGAACAACCAGACCACCTCTCTGTCCTTGTCACATACATATTGAACAGGGTGTGTGACAAAATAGTATTCTGCAGTATCCCAAATAAAAGCTTATTTGGCAGATGAACACTCATCCAAATGAATCGTTATGGAGCTTTTCAGAAAGTAAGGTTTTTTTTATAGAATAGTTGAACATATTATCTTATTTTGTTTTGCTAAGTAACATGGGAAAATATTGAGAAAAACAACTTGATACACCTCTACCCTGATATAACGCGACCAATATAATATGAATTCAGATATATCGCGGTAAAGCAGCACTCTGGGGCTGCGCACTCCGGCGGATCAAAGCAAGTTCGATATAACACAGTTTCACCTATAATGTAGTAAGATTTTTTGGCTCCCAAGGACAGCGTTATATCGGGGCAGAGGTGTGCTTTAAACAACCAAACAATGGCTATTCGTCTGTTCCATCCCCTCTGGAGTAGTGACTCATAAGAGTATTGTAAGGTCTGAACTGCTCATCATGTCACTGGTCCATAGGAAATTTTGAGAGTAGCATGAGGGTAAAATAGATCTCAAGTGGCCGCATATGAACATAAGCATAAGCAGTTCCTAAGACAAATGCTGAACAAATCTACAACAGAAAAATGCTTCTCTGAAAAAACTCTTGCTCCTATGTACAGTCACTGTAAAGTTCCCTCCACTTTGAGCTAGTGCAATATTAAAGTATTAACTTGCATAATAACACTACCTTATTTTTTGACAACCAGTGGTTGGGTGTTTTGCAGCTGGGACTCCAATTTAACAGCTGATAATTTTCTCTGCTGTTTTGCCACCTTCCCTGTCTTGCATGTCTTCCACCTACACACAGGCTTAGTGACTTTCACACTCAATCCCTGCAAGCATTTTCCATGAGACCAATTTTCCTTAATACACAGGGGCAAACAGACTTCCAGAAAACCTCACCTGCTTTTCTGGTTTGACTTCATAGTAGCTCAATATTTTTGCCTCATCTTATTAGGTACCCTCAGTTTTTATACATTTCTTACCTGCATCAGCAGGAAACATACATTTCCTCTTTTCACAACATCCATTTGGAAGCTGAACATCTGCATGAACTAAAGAGGTATTAATCATTATTATGATTACATCTTAATAGGACTTGAGGTAAAATCCCAGCCCCCTTAAAGTCAATGGCAAAACTCCCATTGACTTCAACGGGGCTAGGATTTTACCTTTGGTATAGCTGGGAACCAAAATATAGATAGTGGTCATATTCGGGAACACCTTAATAAGAGTAGAGTATAGAAGGGTCCCTCCAGCCAACTATTATTGACTACCATGAAGGCTTAACCTTCTTGCCTTTCCTCAGCTTTCCTCCTTTTTACCTATGCCATTGGTGAGCTGGGCTGTAGATAATTAGTTCTGATATCATTGACTCCCAATTTGGTGCAACGTTAATGGTTGTTGTCATTGCTCTTTTCCTCTCCTTTCTCAAGTGATATATTTCCCAGGTGGTGGCAATTCCAATTGCTTCTGTGGATGCTCTCAGCACTGTTGCCTTTGTACCGGCTGTGTTCCTAAGAGGCACTTGGCAAAATGTATTCATCACATGTTTTTCAATCATTGATGTGCTCTCCATGCACCTACTTTCAGCTTCCTCCCTTAAGCCTAGTAGTGATGTTTGCTGTATTTCAAATGCTTGTGTGGATGGATGGACTCCCTAGAAAGATGTATGTTGTATTTTAAGTGTCCCACAGCAAAGCTTTGGCATATCCATTGTCAGGTACAGTCTGCTGCAGCTTCTGGTTCAAATCTTTAGCAAGTTCTAGCACAAAGAAGCATCCAAATAGCAAATGTAGATTCTATTTCATGATAAAACCCTCACATCTACTTCTACTGATTTTAAAAGAAGAAGAAAACACAATCGAAATCTTGAAATCCTGCATTGCTTCAAAATCCAAGCGAATAGTACTAGATATCAATTCAGATGCAATTGGAAATACTCACACAGTGTGAGTAATCACAGTATTTCTGTAGAGATCACGAAGTTCTTAGCAGATTAATTAGCACAACTCAACATATCAAAAATCAAAAGGTGATGCTTCAGTCACCCACAGTTCACTTACATACCTTTAAATGGTAAATGGACATGTTTACTTGCAATGGCATTTGCTGGGGTTTCTGAAAGGGGGAAAGAGATGGGTCTTTAGCTACTGCAAAAACAAGCCTTTCACAATATAATGGCCCTATTTTAGTTAACAAGTTGTCAGTCTTTAATGACTAGAGGTGTAGCAGCTGGTTTTGATGTAATTTCTTTTGAGACCACTAGATTACAAGCAGTTTATTGCATTCTTCTCTCAAGACTGCTCCCTGGATACAGCCTAATGTCAAGAGGTCAGAGGTCTAAAGCCAGAAGCTAAAGGATTTGTCATCATTTAACAGGTCACTTGTTGCTATGTACTATGCAAACTGGACGGTTCCTTGGAGCTTATCAAAATGGTACAATACATTTTGTATTTTCAAATCTCCACAGGGAAAAGTGGGAATGATCCAATTCTGAAAGCGAAGTTCTTACAAGCAATAATCAGAGTGTCTGTCTGTGTGTCAATGACAAAAGCACACAGAGAATTAAATTAACACCTTACCCACATAGGGCACTATTCTGTTTTCAGGCAAAAATCTCAGTGACCTCAATAGAGGTGTTAACAGACATCATATAAGCACACAGGGTCAGATCCTCAGCTGGTGTATATCCTGGCGGCTCTGTTATACCAGTGTAACTGAAGTAACTCCTTTGATCTGAGTGTTTCCATTGCTCTCAGTTACACTGGAGTAACTCCATTGCAATCACTGAAGTTCCTCAAATTTCACATCAGCACAACTGAAAGCAATTGAAGTACTGAAGTCAATGGGAATTACTGTGATTTTATACTGATATAAGTAAGAGCAGAATTTGCCCTACAGATCTGCAGTAAGCAGCCTGTGAGTTATTGTCTTTAAATTATGCATTAATATAGGAGCATTGCTTTTGAAGGTTACTAAGAAACATTTGTAAATCTAAAAATATGGGAAACAGAGAAATTGGATTAGACAATCCACTGAGGACACTACAGATCATATAGGTCTATTGTTTATGCAACCTTTCTGCTTTTTCAGAGTCGGAGACTCCAGCAGATAAGGGGTATTGCTATCAATGGAGTTTATTCTTACAAGAAGAGCCCTGCTTTTGAAAATTAGGGTGAGCAAACAAAAGGGCAGAAGAGACTCATTTTCTTAATAGTTTTACTGACAAATTATATCCTTCAGGTTTTGGAGGAAGCATTCTGCTTCCACTCTAGTTCCTTACGACTGTGACCCTTTGGCTGTACAGAAAGGAGAGAGTCACCTTTTATTGGGGGAATGCACATAGATTCCAGTTCTAAGTATTATATGCATACTAAGCTGGAAATTGACATTCAGGTACCTTCCAAAGATAAAGAGTGAATCGATCAGAGAATGTTGCTCCCTTTGCTCCTTCACAATATTGCCGTCCTGGACTTTGCATGACAACCATATTTTGAATAAAGTCAGACATTTCCTACAAGATCATTCTCTTCCAAGGACTTTAACAAAGGTAAGAAAATATTGCAGTATTTTATAAAGGAAGATTTGAGAGTGCAGTCTGCCATGAGACATTACGTGACAGGCTTTTTCTGGCATAAACTCTCTCAGTATTAAATTGTTTAGACTTTCAGATTTAAATAAGCTGCTTTAGCAGCCAGGATCTCAGATGAGCTTTGGCCAGGGCTTCTTTCGACTGGTCATGCCCCTTATGACAGGAGCTGGGGGTGAGGTGAAGGAATATACACAAGGAACAGTCTATGCAGGAGAAACACTTTGGAGGTTGGGTTCACCAGGCTTAAGTTTGGTTTGCACCAGCAGCCATGCAAAGTAGCTGGAGCACAGCCCAGAACTGGTCCCTCTATCTTTCTCTCTGATGATGTTTCGTTATGTTCTCATTTTTAAATTTTAAAGTTTTATGACCAAAATATATATTTAACTCCTTGAAACAGGGACTGTCTCTTACTGTATATTTGTAAGAATATAGATTCTGATTGGGGCCCTGGGTTCTACAGTAATATGACTCAGTCATCAGCAGGGATTAAACCTGGGGGCTTCTGTCTCTAAAGCATAGGCTTCTACTACTTGAATTTGAACACTAAGTGCTAGATCTGCCAAAGAACGTAGGTGCCTGTCTCTTTAGGTGACTAAATCCCAGAATTAGGCCACACTGGGATTCACAACACCCCCCCACCCCGCCCTCAGCTATTAAACCCTTGCAGATGCCTATATTTTTGCTGTAAAAGTTGCCTAGGCACCTATGTTTCTGTCTCTGAGCATGCACACTGCAGCCCCATGCCAGGCATTCGAACACCTTAGCCCCAGAATGATGCACAAACCAGGGGAAGACAGGTAGTCTTCCTCCTAAAACACTTGCAGGGCCTGATCATAGTAAGCGTGCTCAGACATCAGGCCCCTACAGATGAGTTTACACAAGATAGCCCACCTTAAAACTTTTAGCCCTAGACCACTCACCGAGCATGTGAGTGACCCCTGCTTCACGCCCCCCCTCCACGTGAGGATGAAAAGGGGATTTGAACTGGAATCTGCCAGTGTGTGCTCTGCCCACTGGGCTCAGCAATATTCTGGTATGGGGCTCCCTCAATACCGCCTGTTGAAGTTGTTCCACTGTGGATAAATAATGAAAGAATCACTGGGCCAGAGAGCACTTTGGGCACAGACATGAGCATAACTCTGTAGCCCAGTGGTCAGAGCACTCACCTGGGGGACCCAGGATTCCAGCTCATCTGAGACAATATATATACATATTGGTAATAATCCACAGAGGAATAGCTTCAGAAGGAGGTACTGAGGGAACACCACCTCAGAAATACCCCATAGGCCAGTGATTACAGCACTCATCTGAGAGGTGGCAACTTCCCCTTCAAATCTCTGTTCCCCCTCAGCTAGAGGGGGAACTTGAATGGGGGGGGGTCTCCCATATCCCAGGTGAGTACCCTAACCACTCAGCTAAAAGTTGTAAGGTGGGCACCACCATAACCCCCTCCCCCGCACCTCCCATTGCTAATATGACATAGGCACCTAGCACCAAGAGAGGTTTGCAGCTAAGAATCCCAAGCAGGGGGAGGCACTTCACTGCAGCATGGTCTTGGCACCTATCTCTGAGAGGGGTAGGGCTTACCACACAGACTTGGCGTGGCATCTCCTGTTGGCTATTTTAGGCAAGGAGTTGCTTATCATGCTGGCCTTTGTGAATCCCATTCTGAGGCACCTGCCTCTCCCCATTCATTGCATAGGGAGCATAGGTACTGAACTCAGGCTTTGAGAATCCCAATGATTTTCTAGGTGCCTAAAAGTTAGATGTGATGATGCTGAATGTCATCATGCCTAAGCTTCTTTATTAATCTAGCCCTAAATCCATTAGGCGGGGGCACCAGTAGATCAATCAGATAAAGGCGGACACACATACAATTGGCCAGTGTGTTACACAAGTAAATAATAAATAATAATGCCTTCCAGATAGGGAAAATATGCTGCTACTTTCTAGAGTATTTGGAATAGATCAGTGAGTTGCAACTGTAAAAGAAGAAAAATTCTAGAATGTGGAATCAGTCTGTTTGCTTTAACCATTAGAATGTGTATCAGTGTTTTATCTGCGCCGAAGGCAATGATTTGCTGCCGTCTGTCCGAACCCACTAATGCTGCTGTTAAGATTACCATCAGAAGTACTCTCTGAATTTAGAAAGAATTGTCCTATCACATGTTGTATGTGTAGTTTAATAAACCCAGGGACAGCTTTATACATTTTCCCTCCGCATTTGGGAGAGCTATATTAAACACATTATCCAGAGAATTTGTTATTGGCAATGTTACAGGGAGTGCTGATGGTCCGAGAGTAATAGTGTGCAGCAGATTTCCCTCCCGCCCCCCCACATTCTTTTTAAGCTGTATCTAGGTCAAACAAGAGCAGTGCAAGTTGCCAGTCCATACACTAGAAGTTGTAGTTCCCATGTGATGTCTCCATAAATTTCCAAACCACACATCCTTCAGAAAAAAAAATAAAGCTCATATTATTTTGTTACAGCCATGATTTTCATGTCCTTCTATATGAGTGTGTGTCAGCATTTCCATTAGAAAGCCTGCTTTTGAGAGGTTTGTGTAACTCACCTATAAAAATTTGCTTTCAGCTGAATCTCAGCTCAAGCCAACCAATACCGTATATATACAAATGTTCTACATTTTTCTAAAGTAATAGTCCAATCAGTACATTTTAGAATAGTGCTGCTGCAATGTCTAGGATGTAGAATATTATAGTTTGTTTTAATGGAGGGGGGTTGTTTTGGTCTTATTTTAGTTAGGAATGCAAATATATGTGTATGTGTGTGTTTATTATTGTAAGATGCTTTGGGTCTCCTGTAAATCAAAAGTTTTTTATTTTAAGAAGTGAAAAATTGGGCAAGTGAAGATGAGCTGTATTATGGACCACTTTTTTTCTGGCAATTTGAAAATGATTCTATACCTAATATCAAAGTCGAAAAGAAAATATTACTGCTTGTGCTCACAACAGCTGATAATTAATACACAGCCAGATCCTCGGCTGGTGTAAACTGAAGTAGATGGAACAATGCTGATTTGTACCAGATGAAGACCAGGCTCACATTTTTTTAAACCATTCAAAGTGCATGGATCTTACTAGCATAGTTACCACTAGACTAAAAGCCTTTCTTAACTCTTGGCTACATAATAAATTAATTCTTTTTTTAAAATGCTACCTTTTATGTTTTACACTCAGAGCAATTTATATATTAATTCACCTGAAGGTTTTTATACCAGTAGGTTTACCCTTATAAAACAAGTACAATCCAAACAAAAAATTAACATTAGGATTTTAGGGCAAACTAAACCAAAAACCAAGCAACTCAAAATAGGAAATTCAAGAATATCTCATTCATGCCAGGCAGTCTTTTTGCATTTATGGCATGAATAAAGATGGACTGTGGCTATGAGCCACGTTATGTAGAATTTTGTCGTTATTTTTTTCTTTACTTATTTCATAGCCACACAATGGTGCATTTCTTAAATCCACTCTTCTGTTCTGAAGATGAAAATGATAATATTTTACTAGCTACGTTGTCAAAGTTTACTCCAGTGCATCTTACACACTCACACTGGTGCTTGAGCTGAATCACAAAGAACTTCCTAATTTTTCTCTGTCCTTTGCAAATAACTGTGTACAGAACTAGCCTTCCCAAAATATGTAAAAGGTTAGGGTGAAATCTACTTCATTACAGAACTATGATTCAAAGGATGTAGTCATACACTTTGGGATAATATCCTTTGTTTCCTCCACGGACAAGATCCATTACTTGGACATTCAGGGTTCATCTGAAGAACAATCACTAAGAGTATGTCTTCACTACCTGCTGGATCGGCGGGCAGCGATCGATCCAGCGGGGATCAATTTATTGCGTCTAGTCTAGACTAGACACAATAAATTGACCCCTGTGCGCTCTCCCATCGACTCCTGTACTCCACCACCGAGAGAGGTGCAGGCAGAGTTGACGGGGGAGCAGCAGCAGTCAATTCACTGCAGTGAAGACACCACGGTAAGTCGATCTAAGTACGTCGACTTCAGCTACGTTATTCACTTAGCTGAAGTTGCATAACTTAGATCGATCCCCCCCGTGTAGACCAGAGCTAAGAGTAACCACAATGCGACTTAAGCTCCTGCTTAAATTTAACTATATCCTTAAGTGCCTTGAGGCATCAAAGCCAGATTGTTCAGTACCATGAGGAATAGACCTCTAAGGATCTGACTCAGCAAAGCACTAAAGCACCTGCTTAACTTTAAAATTTGAACAAGAATAGATTTAAGCACATTTAAAATGTAAACATATAAATTAGAGCCCAAGAACATTCGGTTTATCTTTGAAATAGGAATTCTTTCAAAAGACCTCTATTATAGGTCTAAATTAAAACATACTCATCTGCTCATTAAACTCCTTTCTTGGAGGTAATACCACTTGAATGCACAGTATTATCTAGTTGCTCAAATTTATTTAGAAGTTTCAAACATGTATGGTGAATTAATCAGCTACCCTCTTCTTGCAAAAAACAAGCTCTCAGAGTTCTATATTTCTCCCATATCCTGGTGATGCCAAACACAGTGGCGCCATGGGATATGTGATAGCAAAGAAAATGCAACACTAGAAGATGGCAGTGGCAGGCATGGCATTGGCTGGCATGAGATGTAAAACAGCAAATCCAGACATACCCTTTCTTATTATCAAAATATAAGAATGCCTGCAACATGTAGGCATGAAAATACCAAATGCCAGTTTTTTAGGGTTCTTAAAAATATGAAATATATTTTGCAGAGAGGAGCAATGTGGGACTGGGAAATGTCTTCATTTATTTCCAGTTTAAAACAAAAGCTCTTTCTAACTAAAACAAAGAAGGAGCTGCCACTTAACAGACAAAGTGAACTAGTCTGGATCCGAAAGGGAGCCCGCTTCCCATTTTGGGAAATACTGCAGCATATTGGTAGGACAGTCTGTTACCTGTACAATTTGAATTGGGAGCCGAGAGTACTGTACCTCCTCTGGTTTTTTGAAGATACCTGCCATTTGGAACACTCTCATTCATTCTAAATTGCTTCTGAGAAGTATTTTTATGAGCTCTAGGGGTGATCCATCTCTGACACTGGGGATTTAGCTACACACTTAGAGGAGGTGAACTAAATTTTCCCTTCAATTTGTTGGGAGAATTTTGATGAAAAGCTACTGAAAGCCCATAAGATTTCCCTCCAGTACATCTCTGCTGAGGGGGCTGAATTTGTTATCAGGAATTTCCCATTAATACTGTATGGTCTGCTAGTAACTGGTGAAAGGGAATTAAAGCAAATTACAACCAAATCCTAAGGGCCCAGCCAAATGGGATCCTTTTTTTTCAAAGTATCTTCTTCCATATTCCACCTCTGGTCATGGTTTCTGAAGTTTGTATTGTGCAGCTAAAAATTTCAGATCCTCCATTTTTTGATTCATTTTTTTTAGGAGTCAGAGAGCACATTAAGAAAACTCCTAACATTTTTTCTTTCTTTTTCTGCATCAGACTTTGTCATATTTCATTTAATTCTTAGGATGGCAATTCCTGGGGGAGGGGACAAAAACCCAGATATAGAGACAAAACCATTTTGGAGCTGCAATTCCAGAATGTGTAGAGTGCTGGGAATTTGTGAAAATGTTAATGGGCTAGAAGTTAAACCCTCTACTGAGTTAAAAAGGAAGAACATCTGCGTTTGAGGAGATAAGTTGCTGATACAAGCAAAAGAATTAATATTTTGGCTGCATAAAAAGCAGCTTTTAGCCATTTACTGAGGCAGTTAACATTTGGACAGAGACATTTAAACCTTTAAAGTTTCTTGAATAACATAAAAATGGAGGGAGATCTTATATTTCTATATATTGAGCATAGGATACATATCAAAAAGGCATGCAAAATAATTAAAATAATACTTACAACATAATTATATTCTAAGGCCTGAAAGATGAGCCTTGAATGAATTGTCATTTTCCCCTAACCATTCCCCCATGTTTGCTCAAACTGGTTAAATCCCCCCCCCCCCCCGAAATGTTCCTTTATGGGGCCGGATCCAGCATCTATGGTCTGTAATGAGGAATAATTGAGAGAAGATGCTCAGATTATACAATGACAAGTACCTAGATACATAGACAAGGCAAAATATCCTAACAAATACAATTTGTAAAGTTGATGAATGACACAGCACCACAACAATGTTGTATTTAAAGAACCATAGCAGTTTCCAAACAACTTACCTTTTGGTATTTTGAAGTAATTATTTTAACATTTTTGGTAAGTAAATGGCATTTTCCCACGCATGGTACCATTTTCTATCAAAACCTTAACTGAAATAATTCTAGACACACTGTCATGGAAAAGAAACTACTGACTCAAGAGATGATAATATAATTAAATTGTATGTCTTTTACACTTGCACTAAGTGGTACTAAGGAAAATAATGAAACCCAAATCAAAGTGAGCTACATCCTTCATGTACACATCCTGTATTGAAAATAAGGGTTTCGGGGGATTTACAGAAGTGAAGACATTTAGAATTAAAGCTGAAAAGTTATATGTTCTGCAATACCTAGATTCAACTGGGTGTAGGTTTAACCACCTGAGTAAGATACCTAACTATTGGACATATGCCACATTTCTGCCATAATATTAAATTTCCTTGGTTTTGTGGGCTTAAGTAGTTTAATGTGTTTTTTGTAGTATCTTAATTTAAAACAAGAAGCTATGGATTGACTAGTTTGATTTGGAGATTTGTAAAGGCATGCTCCTTTATGATTAAGACAGGCATATGAGTTAAGTGGTCCAGCATTTAAATTGATGGGATCAACCTTTATGTGTTTTTTGTCCAAAGAAAAGTAATGATAGCAGTAGAGTAAAGACACATAAAACTGCCTTGCTGGAGGAAGCTGGGCCTCCTATTACCTCTGTCAATTAAAGTCAATACAGGCTGTGTATCCACCTACTGGCAGCTTTAATCAGTGTCCATCATGTCCAGAGAAAATAGCCTCAGAGATGGAGCAAGAAACTAGACCACTGTCAGCACCCTTTGTCCCTTCCATATGGATAGGACATGATTCCACAGGATTAGCCAACAATTATATGCTCTGAACTGATCAATTCAGTCAATTTACTGTGCAAAGTAAATTGATCCTTCAGAACAAAGGGTTCTGTCAGCAGGGAGGTACCTGAGAAAGCAGCATGCCTGTGTAAACAGTTCTGTCCTTGTCCCAGTGTGGAGTGGCCCAGCGCCATATGGTGCCACTATGAACTTATTAACTGACGGATTAACTCATCTCAGCATTTGGGATCCCCAGTTTCCAGCTGTGAGAATGATTGATGGGCTAACTACTGCTTCAGTCTTGGAAGTTATTTCCTCCATTTAACAGAGTCAAGAAGACAGAAAATTGCCCCCTTTGTAAATGCTAATCTCACCACTCCTTCGAACACCCAACATAGCAATTTATTCAAGGCAAAGTCTTAAAATTGGGATAGTACACATCAAATGCATACTAATTAGCAATTTCTTTTGAAGGCTCCATCGCTTATTAAGGGTCTCCTTTTCCATATGTTCATCATGCCCCACTTCACCCTTTAATTACAAAACAGCACTTTCTACTAATTGTGAGAAGGTACATTGTACCCAGTATCTGTATTAAAAACTATACCTTCTGAGGCCTAATTTAGGGTCAGATAGAAGGCAGACAGATAGGCAGGCATGAAAGCTTAGTACCACTGTCATCATCTTAAGCATATTCATTTTTAGCCCCCCTGGATGTGCTGCTTAAGGGAGCATTCCATGAAAAGAGTATTCTTTTGAGATGGCAAATTTCATGTTCTCACTGCATTGTTACGAACGCTCAGTAATGAGGAGGTAGTTATTCCACTATTATTTACAAGGATCTTACTACCAAGATTTTTTTTTTGTACTTTGTACTGGAAAATCAAAAACATTCAGTCAATAATAAAACAACAGTGTAGACACTATATTGGAGACAGAATTTGTTAGTAGAATTTGCTCTATATTGGCTCAGATCATATTTAGTTTCTTTTTTTACAACTCATAGCTTTAGGTCTGTTCATATATTCATTATGTAATGGACCTTGAATTTTCCAAAGCCTAGAAATATGTTACCTGTAGATACTGACAGTCACATAAGATTTGCAGTATGAATGTGTAAAACATTAGGAACATTGTAAAAGAAAACCTGAGCAGGACAAAAAATTAATGTCTTGTTCTTGTTAGAAATACTGAAGTTTCTGTTTTGTCTTGCTTTCCTTATGTGACCCAGGTAACTGTAACCATAATACCAATTATTTACATGTCATTATTAAGTCCATCATTATTAACAGCTGTAGCAACAGCTGCAGGTACATAAAGAATTGGTGGTCAAGCTTTAAAGTAGATATCGTTGCTATGGTGTTTTATTTTCTTATGATTTTCTAGACGACTTTGAGCTGGTTTAGTTAGTTATCTTCTGCAACACATACTGCTCCTAAAGACCTGACTGAAGTAAATGTGTGTTATGAAATGAGGAAAGCTGTAGAATGTGGATTAGAACAAAATAAAAGATCCAAATGCTTATTGGAATTTATGCTTCAATAATAACCTGTATCATTGCTTAAAGGACTAAAATGTCCAAGCGGTAGGAATTCAATAGAAGAGGATCATTTTTAAAACTATTCAAGGGAAAATAAAATTCATGTTTCAGGGACACTAGAGCTGGTCAGAAAATGGAGGGAAATGTTCACTGAAATCTTTGCTAAAATATTTGTTGTTGTTTTTTTCTTGAAATTTCATTTTAATGGAAATTTTCCAACCAATCTAAGTGAGAAACATGAAGCCCTTATCTTTAGCAATGAACATGAAAAGAACAATTATCTAATTGCATTTCATATTGCAGTATTTTAAATAACTACATGAAACCTTAAAACTGAGATTAAAATAGATGGGAGCTCATACAAGTCCCTGCTCCCAGTTAGCACCACGTTATGGGCTGATATCCACAAAATATACTGTAGAGAAGTACAGTCAATGCTGTGGTTGCCCAGTCATTCTTTCCAAATCTTGCTGTTCTTGTGGTAGCTATGCAAGATCAACAATTGCTTCCAGAGTCCCAGAGGGAAGACTTCATACAGTGCAGTAGCCTTTAACTTAGTTTCCTTGCCTTTGAAATAATACCATGCACCCACATAAGGCAAGCCAGAGTACTTGGGCTACATAAGGGTACACTTCAGAGAAGGTGGGGAAATGAAAACTGGGCCAGCTGTGGGGCAGATTCCCCCGCAGCCTCTGTTCCAGCCTAAGGAATTTCAGTGTATGGGCTGGAATAGCATTCAGTCTCCCTACTCCATTTGCAAGGGATTTTGAGCAACTGGAGCTACATAAATTTGAATCCAGAGATCCTCCATGTGCCTGTCCCCTTTGTATGTTAGCCTATGTGGGACCAGCATGACACCCTTGATTCAGTGTCTAATGGGTGCTCAGGTATACCTGCTTACCTGCTGTGCCCAGGTGCCCCTGAAGAATGTGGAGGGTCTTGCACTGGCCCTCTGTACCATGGGTGAATTACACTAACAGCATATGTCATTTTCATCCAAGGTTCTCAAAGTGCTTTACAAACATTAGTGAACCAATTAACCCCCACAGCACTCCTGTGAAGCAGGCAAGTATTGTCATATCTTTGTTCAAGTAGCTAGACTAGGAGGTTAAAAGACTTGCTCAATATCACACAGCAAGTCAGTTATGTAGGGAAGAATAGAACCTAAGAATCCTGGCTGCCAGTCTAGACTCTAACCTCAGCTTGTCAGACTATTACTATTGTTTTACCAGTTATTTTGCATGTACTTTTCAGGGTGCATGTGAGCATGTGTGCTCTAATTCTTTCAAGGGACAGTGGTCTCTTGCTTTCCCTTTTTGGAAATGCTATGAGTGTCTGTCATTCCAGTGAATAGCATTACTTTTATGCACCTGCATGGGAGTTAACATTATAATAATTACTGACTACTATTCAGCCTGGCAATAAAGCATCTGAAACAGTTTGAAAGTTGCATGTTGCCAACTGTGAATTTTATCATGAGACTCACCACATTTACTATTTTTCTTAAAACCCAAGAACTTCAAGCTGAGAATCTCAGCTTGCACTAAAAGAAGAAAAATATGTAATGTTCTCAGCCTCATGGTTGTGGGAAAAGCCTGAAAATGTAGTGAGTGGACCCAAAAGGCTTACAAATCAAGATGGCAAATAAAAAGAACGCCAAAATTATTAGTCTTAGAAATCTCACGATTTTTAAGATAATCTCACAGTTTTTGGAGAGCTGACTATTTTCTGAATGTTTGGGGTTGGCAATATTGCATTTTCTTTGAAGTTTAATAATAGCTCTAAGGATTACAATATTTTTCCCTAGAAAAAACTATTTCACTTAGCAGGCATTTTATATGATATGTCAGGTCTGAGCCTGTTGAGATTTGAAATGGGCCAACATTTTAAACCTCAAAAATCACGTTTTAAAATGGAAACTGACAGACCCCTACAGTCTTGCAAGTGGTGATGCTATCATAATGAAATGTAATTAAATTGTCTCTGTCAGGGAGAGAGTTGGCCAATCATTCAGTGTACATTTTATGTGCCATCATTTCTTTCATTCAGTATTAGCTTCATCATCTTAAGGTGTTTTATTTTCAGCTTTAGCATCACGCTGATCAAACTGCACCTCTTATTCCTTTTAATTGCTAATGCTTTAAAGATGCTGCATCTTTCTGTTCACACTACCAAATCAATGTAGGCATCTCAAAAGCATTTCTAAAATATCAGATCCTATGTCAGCTGAGCAGAACAATGTGCTAATAATTATATTTCTCTTTCTAACAGGAGATAAAGCTCTAGAAAAGGTGACATACAGCCTAGGATATTCAGACTCTAGCTTGAAGGTCAATTGGACCTACAGACATATGTTACAAAATTGGCAACATGAAGGCTGACAAACCAAGAGATCAGTTACATGCATTTGGAATATTTAATTGCTGCCCTAACAGTTTAAGCAATAGTTTGGAAAGGTTCACAGATTCTTGTTCTCATAGGGTGATATTCACCCTTGTGCAGTGGGCCAGCAGGAAGCCTATGCAGCAGTTAATCCCTATTTTGGAGACTTAAGAAGGCTTTAAATGGTACACCTTTCTTGTGCTAGCCCTCTGCAATGGGGAGAATTTCACTATACTGCATAAAGAGCCCTTACTGACTAGTCTATGGGGGATGCTTTACCCCTAATATTTGAGCTTTTCTATTTAAGGACAAATCCTGCCTTCTCTTCCAGATGAACTGAGCTCCCCAGATGCAGTGGAACTAGTATAGTTCCAACGTTTGGGGAGGGGGCAGGATTAAGGGAACCACATAGAAGGTGTGCAGCTCCTGAATGCAGTAGAGTTCTGCTTTATGGGGGCTGTCTGTACAGTGCTGTGCCGGCAGTGAGTAAAGTTTTTGCTTTTGAGGGTACCTCCTAGATCCACTTCTCATTTTCCCCTACAGTGCCCCGGGAACTGTGACTGTTGCATCACTGTCTCCCCACAGGACTCCTTTATACACTGTACAGTTATTCAGGCTGTTAGGAAAGATTTTTCCTTTTTTTAACAATTTTCAATTGTAAGCACTAAGATTTTTCCTACACAGTAACTCCTGTGGCCAACCCAGATAAACATAGCCCAAAGGGACAAAAGGAAGATGGGTTAAACCCTTGTGTAAGCAGGGAAGAGAGTAGACAGGTTGTAGGGTTGTCCAGGGTAAAACAAGTCACTTTTAAGAGTTTGAGCCATGGCCCATAGGGAGAGGAGAAACAAACTTTATTCCCACACTTCAGGTAAATTATTGAGTATTTTCTTGTCATGTAAATGTGACATAGAAGACTGGTGAGGGGGAAAACACAAGGACAACCCAAACCAACAATGAAGACATCTGCTCAATTCCCAGCAGCACTTAAAAACCCTTGTGAAATGCTAGGATACATTAAAAGGAGTAGAGAATAATTGTTAACAATATTATAATGCTATTGGAGAGGAAGAATGACTTTGAGTTTAAGGCACTGGACTAGGACTCAGGAGGTCTGTTCCTGGTCTGCCACAGATTTCCTTTGTGATGTTGAACAACTCACAAAATCTCAGAAGGCCATTCTATATAACAGGGGCTGCCCATAGTTTCAAGGTGCCATTTCAGCAGCAAAAACAGTCTGGCCACACCCACTTTTCCTCAGCCATTCCTTGGGATAGCAAAGGAGCTTATATACTGGGGCTAAGCCCACTGAGGATTTCCTAGGGCATGGAAAAGCCTCAGCTGGCCAATTGCGATGGTCTTAAGGCTTTATTACATGAGAGAAGCACCAAAAAACCTCTGTGGGACAGAGGATCTGATCCTACATTTCCATGGCAAAATACCAGATTTATGGACTGTGGAAATTTTCACATAAACTGGTGCAAGTGCAAGGTCACTGGTCAAAAGAGCCATTGAATGCGCTGTTATAGGGGGACGTGCCTCATCAAGCTAATTGAAAAAGCAACAAATACTAATTTTCTGGCACTGTGCTGTCCAAGAGCTTTCTATTATACACAAAGCATCAGGGACTTTGCTGTGACTTCAGTGCATTGCACATGCATGGAAACCCTTTTAGTTAAAGTACTTGACCATACTTCATTGTTTATTGGCCAATATGTGTAACTTCATTTAACTTGTACAGCCTGCTTAGGTTATGCCTAATGACAGTTTTATTTGTTTTGCAGTTTTAGCCTTTCATTTTATTTTACTTTTGTTATGGTTTAACACTCCTTTAATTTATTAGAATTATAAATGCATTTGAAATGTGAATGCTCTCACAAACAAACACAGATCATTACCTTTTCCTTGCCATGTGTGCAACCTTTTGTGAAATCTACTCTGATGCACTGGATGTTGGTGAGAAAAATCAGAGCGGGAGATAGGCAGGAGGGAATGACAGAAAGCCTGTGTACATACTAAGTACCATTCATTAAACCAGGTCCCCAATTAATATGACCACTACACAGAGGTGAAAGGGAAGAGAATTATTGCCAGTGGCCTCAGCAATGACAGGGAAGCAACAGCTCATATTTCCATATTGGCCTTCACCTTGCTTGCAAGGATCCTTGCATTGTACACACAGCAGCTTGTCCTTGTTGAACCTCATTCAGATTTCTTTTGGCCCAATCCTCTAATTTGTCTAGGTCCCTTTGTATCCTATCCCTATCCTCCAGCGTATCTACCACTTCTCCCAGTTTAGTGTCATCTGCAAACTTGCTGAGGGTGCAGTCCATGCCATCCTCCAGATCATTAATGAAAATATTGAACAAAACTGGCCCCAGGACCGACCCTTGGGGCCCTCCGCTTGATACCGGCTGCCAACTAGACATGGAGCCATTGATCAGTATCCATTGAGCCCGATGATCTAGCCAGCTTTCTATCTACCTTATAGTCCATTCATCCAGCCCATACTTCTTTAACTTGCTGCCAAGAATACTGTGGGAGACCGTATCAAAAGCTTCGCTAAAGTCGAGGAATAACACATCCACTGCTTTCCCCTCATCCACAGAGCCAGCTTCTTGTCATAGAAGGCAATTAGGTTAGTCAGGCATGACTTGCCCTTGGTGAATCCATGCTGACTGTTCCTAATCACTTTCCTCTCCTCTAAGTGCTTCAGAATTGATTCCTTGAGGACCTGCTACATAATTTTTCCAGGGACTGAGGTGAGGCTGACTGGCCTGTAGTTCCCCGGATCCTCCTTCTTCCCTTTTTTAAAGATGGGCACTACATTAGCCTTTTTCCAGTCATCCGGGACCTCCCCTGATCGCCATGAGTTTTCAACGATAATAGCCAATGGCTCTGCAATCACATCCGCCAACTCCTTTAGCCCCCTCGGATGCAGCGCATCTGGCCCCATAGACTTGTGCTAGTCCAGCTTTTCTAAATAGTCCTGAACCACTTCTTTTTCCACAGAGGGCTGGTCACCTCCTCCCCATGCTGTGCTGCCCAGTGCAGTAGTCTGGGAGCTGCCCTTGTTCGTGAAGACAGAGGCAAAAAAAGCATTGAGTACATTAGCTTTTTCCACATCCTCTGTCACTAGGTTGCCTCCATCATTCAGTAAGGGGCCCACACTTTCCTTGACTTTCTTCTTGTTGCTAATGTACCTGAAGAAACCCTTCTTGTTACTCTTAAGATCTCTTGTCAGCTGCAACTCAAAGTGTGATTTGACCTTCCTGAGGGCAACAAAAATGATCGGAGGGCAACAAAAATGATTAGGGGTCTGGAGCATATGACTTATGAGGAGAGGCTGAGGGAACTGGGATTGTTTAGTCTCCAGAAGAGAAGAATGAGGGGGGATTTGATAGCAGCCTTCAACTACCTGAAGGGGGGTTCCAAAGAGGATGGAGCTCGGCTGTTCTCAGTGGTGGCAGATGACAGAACAAGGAGCAATGGTCTCAAGTTGCAGTGGGGGAGGTCCAGGTTGGATATTAGGAAACACTATTTTACTAGGAGGGTGGTGAAGCACTGGAATGCCTTACCTAGGGAGGTGGTGGAGTCTCCTTCCTTGCAGATTTTTAAGGCCCGGCTTGACAAAGCCCTGGCTGGGACGATTTAGTTGGGAATTGGTCCTGCTTTGAGCAGGGGATTGGACTAGATGACCTCTTGAGGTCCCTTCCAACCCTGATATTCTATGATTTCACTCCTGCATGCCTGAGCAATATTTTTATACTCCTCCCTGGTCATTTGTCCAATCTTCCACTTCTTGTAAGCTTCTTTTTTGTGTTTAAGATCAGCAAGGATTTCACTGTTAAGCCAAGCTGGTTGCCTGCCATATTTACTATTCTTTCCACACATTGGGATGGTTTGTTCCTGCAGCCTCAATTAGGATTCTTTAAAATACAGCCAGCTCTCCTGGACTCCTTTCCTCCTCCTCATGTTATTCTTCCAGGAGATCCTGCCCATCAGTTCCCTGAGGGAGTCAAAGTCTGCTTTTCTGAAGTCCAGGGTCCATATTCTGCTGCTCTCCTTTCTTCCTTGTGTCAGGATCCTGAACTCGACCATCTCATGGTCACTGCCTCCCAGGTTCCCATCCACTTTTGCTTCCCCTACTAATTCTTCCTGATTTGTGAACAGCAGGTCAAGAAGAGCTCTGTCCCTAGTTGGTTCCTCCAGCACTTGCACCAGGAAATTGTCCCCTACACTTTCCAAAAACTTCCTGGATTGTCTGTGCATCGCTATATTGCTCTCCCAGCAGATATCAGGGTGATTAAAGTCTCCCATGAGAACCAGGGCCTGTGATCTAGTAACTTCTGCTAGTTGCCGGAAGAAAGCCTCGTCCACCTCATCCCCCTGGTCTGGTGGTGTATAGCAGACTCCCACCACGACATCACCCTTGTTGCTCACACTTCTAAACTTAATCCAGAGACTCTCAGGTTTTTCTGCAGTTTCATACCGGAGCTCTGAGCAGCCATACTGCTCTCTTACATACAATGTAACTCCCCCACCTTTTCTGCCCTGCCTGTCCTTCCTGAACAGTTTATATCCATCCATGACAGTACTCCAGTCATGTGAGTTATCCCACCAAGTCTCTGTTATTCCAATTACATCATAGTTCCTTGACTGTGCCAGAACTTCCAGTTCTCCCTGCTTGTTTCCCAGGCTTCTTGCATTTGTGTATAGGCACTTAAGATAACTTACTGATTGTCCTGCTTTCTCAGTATGAGACTGGAGTCCTCCCATCTTGCGCTCTCCTGCTCGTGCTTCGTGCTTCCTCACGGTATCCCATTTCCCCACTTACCTCAGGAGTTTGGTCTCCTTCCCCCGGTGAACCTAGTTTAAATCCCTCCTCACTAGGTTAGCCAGCCTGCTTGCGAAGATGCTCTTCCCTCTCTTCGTTAGGTGGAGCCCGTCTCTGCCTAGCACGCCTCCTTCATGGAACACCATCCTAGTGCAAATTAGAACAACCTTCATGCTGCTCTGGTTTGTGTGAAGGAATGGCCTGGTTATAAAACTGCCCAAGTATTGTGGGAGTATAAAAGTGGCATAAGGACACCTTAACATCTGGAGCCCCACTGAGCACCCTTCAGTTCCAACTCAGGAGCATTGTAATGAAGGGGCTTGTACAATCAGACCCATTCATTTTTATACATTGTTAGAAAACCAAAAGGCAGAGACATTCAGGGTAAAAAAAATGTTAAAAGACTCCAGCCACCTAGGGTTTGTCTGGATTAGAGGCTTCAACTTGATCAGCTAGCCCCATCTTAAGTACCTTAGAAATGTAAGATGTGTCAGTGAGAATGTGCTACCTAACACATTCCCAAAAATACCCTTTTCTAGTCTATTAAAGACTAATCCCTAGTAATAAAAGCAGTTGAAAACTTTTTAGGGACAACTTGAGCATGGTAGGTGCCTTTCTCTCAGGAATTCTTCAGAAGGTATGGAAAGACATCCTTTTCTATCCTGGGTGCTGGAAATGGGGTAGAGGCGAAGGCAACTTAACCACCTTTCTATCTCCTTAATTCTGCTCCTCATCAGGTGCCTGCCCAGCTCCCAGCATAATTTGTGAGCCATTACGCCTTCACAGAATAGCCATTACACCTTTCAGAAAAACATCAAAAAGCCAAACCCTACCAAAACAAGACACTCCACTGAATGTGCTTAGCCCACCGGGGAGAGAATGAGAGAACAAATAACGCATGACGGCTGTTAGTCATGGTACCTCATCCACTACTGTAAGGCGCTCAGATTCTACAGTGATGATCGCATTATAAGAACCTGAATAGAATAAAATTGTGAAATGTGTGCTGTTGTGCTGTTTTGAGGATTTGACAAGGTAAATTTTGAGGAAAATAATTCAGGAAATATGTTGGAACTGTCCAAGTTCATTAACAAGTTTCTACTGCATCTTCTCTTCTCTGTGTTGAAGCTCAATAGGAGCCAATGTGGTGGGGATGTGGTGAATCAGACCCTGTTCATACTTCTTCTGCATCCCCCTCTAAGGCCCTCTGTTAGAACAGAGGTTGTGGACTTCTCAGCTGTCTGGTGACTCCTGTGGATGGTTCATGTGGGCTTCCAGGGGTGAATCACGGCCCAGACATGTTTTAATTCTGATGAAAAGTAATAGAAAAGTAAATACAAAAAATGAGCATAGACTTGCCTCTGAATCCTACTATCTTTATCCTTGGGGATTTGGATTCCATTACAACTATTAGCAAAGATCAAGGGCATTTTATTTTAAGGGCTATTCTAATTGGGGAAAAAGTTAATTCTACAAAACTAGAGATCAGCTAAAGAAATTAAAATTGATGTGCAGGCTGTAGTAGATGTATTGGATCCTTCAGCTGGGAGTTGAACCTAAAGCTCCAAGGGCATTTTTTCATAGTTCTCCAACTCCCTAGCCACTCCCCTCCCTCCATGCGTATTTTACCTTTGATGTCCTTGAGGTTCTTCTTCATCTCTCCCCTCATTCTGTTCTTGGGGCCACAGGGACACCTCTGCTACCTTCCCAAGTCACTGAGAGACAATCGGTAGCCTCTTCAACCAGACGCTTCATCTGGTCCCTTTCTCCTCTATCCTAAAAAGTGTCCTAGGCAAGCAGACTATGCCAACGTCCACTTCCAGTAGTGTATTTGGAACAGAAACTCTTCTAGTCCTGATTTGTCCCTTGGCTATTTAGTGAGCTGGGTAAGAGATCCCTCATTCCCGCTCAGAAGAGATGCTGACAACCATACTTTAGCTCAGAGTGAAACTGCAGGACACCAAATATGTTAACACCACCCCTTCTCCCCAATAAAAACAACAAAAAATGTCACAAATTGGATCCTCTTTTTAAGTGTATGATTATTATTCCTGATGCTGCTCATTATCTGTTAAATGCTGCTGATATATTCGGCACTTCAGAAGTCACAAATAAAGGCAGTCCTTGCCCCACAGTTTAAGGTGTACACTGAGACGAGAAAGTGCACGGGAAGACCCAGGAGATGGCATTAATTTAGAATTTCTATTTTTTTAATGTTATTTTCAGTTTCCTTCATAAAATGTTGAGAGATCATTTGATTCACATGGATCAATATTTGTGATCTTTTTGAAGAACTGAGGGTCAGATTCTCTGCTGGGTGGCAACTGACTTTGACAGATTTCTATGCTGATTAACACCCAGCGGAGAATCCAGCCCTGAATCTTAAGGAGCAGATGGAATGAGAAGAGGGTGGAGTAGATGGGAGTAGCCCATAAAGTGTGGACTATATTAATATTAAACAGACATTAATTAATGCCTGTTTCAAGGGTGGTGGAACCAGGTTGGGGGAGGGGCTACCACCCCTTCAGTGGAAATTTTTTCAGGGCTTGTCTGTGCCCCACCCCCACCCACCATGGGTCATTCTTAAGTGTTTCACATACTCAGGAGGGGCTCTGTGGCTGCTGGAGATGGAGGTGAGAGTGGGACCCAGAGCGGCTGAGGAGGTCACCCTGGCACCCAGGATTGGGTTGAGGAGCAGGTAGGAACTGGGGGACTGTCAGCAACTCCCCTTCGTGTGAAAGACTCTTTCCAGCCTGGAGCCAGCTGCCCCCAGCCAAGTCTCCGTAGATCCCATTGCACCCAATACAGAGCACCCACCCTGCTCACTATCCTATCCCTGACACCCTGACTGTCCCCCACTCCCTATGCACAGAACCCATCCTGATGTCTGCCCTAACTCCCTCTGCTCCCCAGGCATAGCAGCCATCCTGACTTCCCTCAACACCCTTCCTTCCCCCCTCTGCCCCTAGCTCCCCATGCTGCAAACATTTGCTGCTCTCACCTCTCCCCACCCCCCAATTCAAAGGGAGCTTCCACCACCTCTAGCCTGTTTGTAAATACTTATAGAATACAGAACACTGATGGAGTAAAAATAAACTGTCAATATAACCATCTAATGTGTTAAAGATTATTTAGAAATATTAGGCCTGATTCTCCTCTCAAATCAGTATTATGCTTATGTAGCATCACAGATGTCCCTATGGATTTACACCAGAATGTGTGATGAGAAACAAGCCCATAAGATGTACAGATAGAATATTTAAAGTTTAAGTTAAATACAGAAATGCAAAGGAGCAGTTTTAGCATATTTCCCCAAAATAAATCATGGGGGACCAGAAGATCAGAAAACTAGCTTTGTAACCACAAACTTGTCAGTGAGTTTGTGGAATAAGTAACTGCTCTTGGGCTGTAGATGGAAGGGATGTTTCTAATAATCATAATAAAAAGCTAAAATTACTCATAATAAGTTACAGTTCAATGGATAAAAGAAGCGAGAACTTAAGGAAAAGAGCATTATTAGGAAATTAAAATCTACATGAATGAAAAGGAACTTGAAAGGACAAGCACTGACTCTTCAAAGAAATCTTATTTTTAGCAGGAATTCTAAGCTAATTGTTATATAAATTTGTGTTAATACTACATTTGATTTTTAAGATTCTATAGAGAAAAATAATTATTGCATACACAGTAATTAATATAATTAACATAAAGAAAACTCAAGTATATTGTCTCCATTAAAAAACTCTATGAAAGTAAAATCCTTTTGGAAATAATGTTGAATCAAGAGACTCTGAAATGATAAATTTTAGCTTAACATAAAATCATGTAGGAATATGTAACCACAAGATATCACATGATAATATCATCTATATTAAAATGTGAAATGAATTAAATTGTGACTAATTAGTTATGAAGTGACAAATATTTATAATAATAATTATATTATAGATAAAATGAACTATTCGTATTTTATAAATTGGAACAAATATTGGTAAATCCATATCATATAATGTATATGTTGAAAAAATAACTGATGTTAGATACTTTTAGAGAAGCCTAGTTTCAAAGAAGTATATTCTGATTACAGAGCTACTCAAAACTGTATCACAAGCTTAATAATACAAATATAAAATGATCCAAACTCTTCAATGGAATGGGACATAAATAAGAATAATGTAGAGTTCTAATTTTATTCAGAGATTAACAGTGTTGCCAGCTCACAATTTTATCATGAGTCTAATGTTATTTGGTGTTTGTCTTAAAGCCTCAGCTCCTGGAGTCATGTGATATATAAGAGTCTCACCTTTCATTAAAATAAAATAAGGGGTGTAGCCCTCAGAATTGCAGAGAAAAGCCTGAAAACATGACCCCTGAGAGCTCAAACACCAGAAATCAAAACAACAACAACAAAACTAATTTTAAAAGCCCCCTAAATATGTACTGTTCACTTTCCCTCCTGATTTTCTTTTCTTTTCTTTTCTTTTCTTTGCTCATGATTTTTGAATGCTTGCACTTAGCAATCCTGAATTAAAAGTCTGCCTATCCAAAACTACTGGTTTTGATCTGGTAAAAAACTGCTGCATTCAATTAATTGTAAAATGCTGATGATAGTGAACTAGTGAAATGGGGCTTAAATTCTGAAACTTGGGTGTCTAGGTATCTAAAATTCATATTGACTCAGCATAGCACTTAAGCATGTTTAACTTTAAGTACATGCTTAAATCAACCACTAATCAATAAAGCAGAGCACTTAAACATGTGCTTAACTTTTAGCACTGAAGTCAATAGGACTAGTCATATGTTTTAAGTTAGTCATTGGTTTGGGTACTTTGGTGATTCAGGGTGTAACTGACCTGATTTTCAGAGGTGCTGAGTCTCATTGACTCCAACGGGATGCATTTAGCACATGACTCCTCAATTTTTCACATGATATCCCCATGCACATGTGATATATATATATATATATATATATACATATTTGTGGGGCATTTGTCTACTGTATTACATATTGCTTGTTGTTTCCCCTAGTCTTCTCACACTTACACTTAAAAATATAAAAATTAATAAAAATCTTAATCTGGAAAGGATAGGGATGGAGAGAAGAGGAAAGACGAGGATGACAGATATAAAAGAATATACACTTAGGAAAGAATAGAGAAAAGAAGAAATGGACAGATTGAAGAAGATGATAGTGCTACTTGGTGTTGCAAAAGGAAAAATGTTTCCTGGAACCAGGAATTTTGTGATAGCGCTACCCATTGCTATATTAACCTGGAAAGAACAAGCTTTGCTTTTCAACAAAATAAACATTTGATTTACTTTGCACCGCATTGCACAAAAGTAGTAAGTTCTTGCAGGAAATGGAATATTTTAATTGCCTGCTGGTAGTTTGTCAGAGTATTTTAAAATCCCAGGAAGGCTGTTTAATTCCTTGGGCACACCCAGGGTTTGAAGTATTGTAGGTAGCTCTAAAACATGCAGCTATTGCAGTTGTGGTGGAATATATGGTGGAGAGAAGTATAGAGAGAGACTGCGTCCTCTGGGAGGGCCATCCTTCAAGATCACAGAGGAGGAAGCAGAACAGCGTGGCTTAACCTCCTACAGTTATCTCCTTAGGTATAGCATATGTAGCCAGTAGTTTATTTAAAAAATACATATACTACTATTTTTTCATTTCAGGTAATATATCCCAGGGTGCTTCACTACCAATATGAGATGAACATTAGCACTGAAACATAAAAAGTTAAACACAAAATACTGTAATCTTAAATTCTGTTATGTTTTAATGACAGATACAATGAGTACAACTTGTAATAATACTTCATGGGTGAAATCCTGGTCCCATCAATGGCAAAACTCACCGATTTCAGCAGAGCCAGGAATTCACCCCATGTGTATGTGTCACTTTTCTGTCAAAGGGTCCCACTCCCAAAGTATATACAAGGACAATGCAGTCATGGCTGATGTTCAGCCATCTTTATGGTAAAGGGTGTCAGCCCTTCTAAGCTAGTACCACTATTATCTTTATGAGGGAAAAGCTTCCAACTGGAACTACGAAGGGAATATTTTAGGTAGATTAAGTCCAGTTACCTGGGAAGTTTAGCCAGGACATGAAGATTAACGTACTTATATGTATAGTGCCATAGGATTTTTAATTCCATTCGTGATCAGGGTCTTAGGGTATGTCTACACTTACCCTAAGACCCCTTCAAGTAATACTTACAGAGATGATAAAAGTGAACTCCAGAATCTACATATTACAAAGACTTGCCATGTACACATAGAGAAAATAAATCCATTAGCTAGAAATGGGAAAAATTAAGATGAGAGACTATTATGGCATCTTCTAGAATTAAAGACTCAAGTGTTATGGGTACACTATTACTATATCTATGCTGTAAGACTGTACCATGATAAAATCCTTTGGGGCAATTTAAGCAAATGAACAAATTACTCTTAAGTTAAATGATATACTTTATAACCCACTTCTTATTTTAGAAACATTTAATATTATTAAATTACCTAAATGGCAAGGGAGGCCTATGCTTAGTGATTTACTAATTGCCAGAAGAGTCATTCCAAAAATGGAAACCCCAGATGATCCCACCCCAGTTCTGAGTGGCTCACTGGTCTCAGTAATAGACTGTTGCTATGCTGAAAGTTTCTTTTCACATATATTCAAGGAGCTATCTTTGACTTTGCCCCTAGTTTTAGACAAAGCCCTGGCTGGGATGATTTAGTTGGGATTGATCCTGCTTTGAGCAGGGGTTAGACTAGATGACCTCCTGAGGTCTCTTTCAACCCTAATATTCAGGGCCGACCCACAACATTTTGGCACCTGAGGCGGGGAGCTCAAATGACGCCCCCATGCCCCCCCTTGCTTGGGCCAAAACTTTGAAAGGTCTCAATTCTGCCTTCTTCCTGTTCTAGTCCTCTCATGTACTGCTCTGCTACCTAGCCCAATAAAGGAGAACTAACAACTTAAAATGTCTTGTTCAAAAATGTTAAATAACACTTAACTTTCAAACGCTTGAACAGCAAATGTAACTTTTCTTGTCTGCATAGTAAACACTGGCATTTTTATCTGTTTGAATAATCAAAGTGGTGCTTTCTGTGCCTTCTTGGTTGCAAAGATTTGAACTGCTTTCTGAAGGTCCACAGTCTGGGCCAGCTCATGCTCTATTGAGATGTTTGCAAAGCCGACCAGCCTCTCCTATGTCATTGTGGAGCGTAGATGTGTTTTTATTAACTTCAGTTTGGAGAAGCTGCGTTCTCCACTGGCAACTGTTACAGGAAGTGTTAGAAATATGCGCAGAACAACAAAAGCATTTGGAAAGAGGGTGGGCATCTTATTTGTGCACTATTCCAGAACAGCCTTTGTAGTTGATCCTGCTGAAATGTATCTTGAAAGGGCTTTCAGTTCATCACCTAAATCACTCGCATCAATATCGCGTATGTCATCATGTGTCAACACTGTCACCAGTGACCTGCATTGCTGGTGTAGGTCTTCTTCAGGTATAGTGAGGAGTATCATACAACATCCCAAATATACTGCTGTGTTCCTTGAGCTGCATGAAACATTCTTCAACTGACTGTATTGCACAATCTAGCACCTGGTTAAAGAATTCAACTTTGAATTGTTGTTTGGGGTCTCTTATGGGATTATCCCATGCCTCGTAATCAAAATGTCTTCTTCTTCTTCGGTGACTCTTGTATTCTTGAATGGGTGGGAAAATAGCTTCAGTGTGAAGTTCCTCTGCCAACTTCTGTGCACTCTTCAGAACATTTTGAAATCCCTCATCTGACCAGTAAGACTGTAGGTATGACTTTGCTTTGTCCAGTTGTTCCATTGCTCCAGATATATCAAGGTCAACACCTTGGAGTCTCTTGCTTACAACATTTATTTCAAACAGCATGTCATGCCACAACACTAAGCCACACAGAAATTTGAAGTTATGTATGTTTCTGGTGATTCCATTTCCCTCTGCCACTGTTCTCCCACGAACAGTTCCTGTCATAGCATTATTCTTCATAATGGCAACGATGGCATCATCTATCTTCTCAATTTGGTGTTTGATAGGCTTTATCGCCTCCACTCGACTTTCCCATCATGTGGCACTCAGTGGTTTCAGTGTCAGAGAGGATGTTCCCAGATGTTGCTTCAAAATTTGCCATCGATGAGTTGATGCAGAGAAAAATACGTAGATGCTTTGAATTACATTAAAAAATTCAGCAGCCTCATAGAAGCTGATGCTGCATCACTGACCGCCAAGTTCAATGAATGAGAACTGTACGGGACAAAAAAAGCTCGAGGGTTTAACTCTTGGATCCGTGTCTGCACTCCTCTGTTCTTTCCTCTCATGTTGGCACCATTATCGTAGTCCTGACCTCTCGTGTCAGCTATCGCAATTCCCGTATCTTCCAGCTTTTTAAGAAGCAGATTTGTCATACCAGCTTCTGTAGTATCATCAATGTCAATAAATTCTAGAAAATGCTCTCTGACAGTCACCATTGCAGGGACATTTTCACTAGGTTCTGTTGTTGTTACAAAAGGCACCATTAAAGTCATTTGTTCCGTATGGCTGATGTCAGGTGTGCAGTCCAGAATAACAGAGTAATATCTTGCTGACTTCAGATCTGCCACAATCTTCTGTTTGACTTTTGTTGCCAGTAACTGTATGATCTCATTTTGAATTTAATGTTTTTCCAAGTTAGTGGTGTGTGTACATTTCTTGGGTGGTGACTCTTCTCAGATGCTTCTGGAATACAGCATCAAACTCAGCCATCAGCTCCACAATTTTAAGGAAGTTTCCATTGTTTGGCACATACAGCTGATCTGAAGTGCCACGCAGTGCAAGGTTTTGGGTAGCAAGCATTCTCACAATGGCAATGAGCCTTTTCAGAACATTTTGCCAGTAAAGAGACCCTGATGCAATCTTCTCTTGATGCTGATCATCTATGCTGGCCTTTAACCTGAAACATCTCAAGCTCTTTCCACCTATGGAGTTCTCTCTGGTGATTTGTTGCCTTCTCGTGGCATGCCAGATTTCTAGCCAGATTTTTCCAGTCCTTTGTTCCTGTAGAACCCAATGTGGCTGGAACATTAGATTGGAAGAGTTTGCAACAAAAACAGCATGCAGCATTCTGGGTTTTTGAGTACATAAGCCATGGCCTCTCCACTTTGTCACCATTGGGGATTTCATGCCAGTAATGTGTTGGATGGAAACTTCTATTTTCCTTATCTTTGGGGAACATGAAGTTTTTCACTTGCTGTGGCCCGTGCAGTACAAAGAAGTCCCTCAGGCTACTGCTCAAGTGGGTCCACAGTCCTGGATCGTCTAGACTTAAGGAACTAAACTCAGCAGCAGCTGTTTCTTGTGCTTCCACCACACTCTTCTCTGATCTACACTTTTCTTCAGGAATGTGCATGGTTACATCCATTTGAGCTGGAGATATGGATGCTGCAGTAGCTGCCAGGTCACCTGCACTCTGACTAACTGGAAGATCAGGCATCTCCTCACCACTCACGTCCTCACTGGGGCTGGAAGGCTCACCGTGAACATTTGTGTCTCTGTATCTCAGGAGAGCTCCTTCCTGCTTAGATAGAAAAGCTTCCTTTGCATTCTTTCTTTTTCTGAATGCTGCCCCAGAGGGGCGTTTTCTTCTTTCACTGACGACTGCTGTTCTGTGCCAGCTATAGTGGCTCTCAAAACTCAATTGAGGGGGACAAATAAGCAGGCTGGTAGCAGGGCCTGAGTGAGGGAAGATATCAGCGTCTTAAGGGCCTAACTGGCTCCTACTACTTCAGTTGACTGCCTGTTCTCCTCAAGTGGGTTCAGGGAAGCAGCAGGAAACAGGAAGCTCCCTGAGAAGCTGGTGTTAATCAGTCCAGGCTCCTGGGGATGCTAGAGAGGTACATAAGAGGCTTTTCCTCCTCTCTCTCCCTGCAGCTCCTGCTGCTTTCTGTTATTCTCTCTCACCTTTTCTCCTGCCTGCCTGTTATGTCTCTTGCACCCTCCTTCCTCCAGCACAGCACTCCACCATCTCTGTGCATCTAGAGCAGAGAGAATACATATGCACCAGCAGCAGACACAATTTTCTACACTCTGGGTCTTAGTGGCACCCCTCCACAGTCTGGCACCTGAGGCGGCCACCTCAGTTTGCCTCATGGTAAGGCCAGCCCTGAGCATACGTCCGGAGGCCAGCATTCTATTCCCGCTCTCTCAATGGCATAGTGGCCTCTCTGTGCTTTAGTTTCCTCATCTGTAAAATTGAGATAATTATACTGATCTCCTTTGTAAAGCACTTTGAGATCTATAGATGAAAAGTTCTACATAAGAGTGAAATATTATTATTCTACTGGTGGCCAGTATTTCATTCTTCGGAGGAGGATGAAAAATATATAATTCACCTCTCCAATTCTTTAATATCCTATGTGAAGTGTGTGTGTGTGTGTGTGTGTTTAGGAGCAAAGAGGAGTGGAATACCTCTTTGACCTGCCCTGAAGCATGAGATTTGATTATCTTTTTTTCTTAGTTTACCTAGCTACAACTATTGTTAATGTTCAAAAAATAGCCCAAGCCTATTAAAAGTGCCTCCAAAGTATTTGACTGGAACATTGATCTTGCAAGTTGTGTGGATGAGTCTCTGAAGCTGCCTGGGGCCTCACTGAAGTCAGTGGGATTCTGCAGTAGACCCCAGGGTCTGTCCATGCAGGCAGCATGCAGGACCAGGTGCTTGGTCACTATTCTCTGGCCCTCTCTTGTGATGCATTGTACAGATGATGGGGCTACCCTACCTGTTCTAGTATTATAGCAGAGAAAGGGCACTAGAGGAAGCAGGCAGGATTTCCTGTCTTGTTGCAGCTTGTCATATGGTTATTTAAAAAAAATAATTAAAAAGAGGCAAATTTAATGAACTTCCTTAAAAACATAACCCCCAAACCCTGAGAAACATGAAAACCTGAAACACAGCCAAGAAGCTAGGGATATGAGCACGTGCTGCTGCTGCTAAGTGTGGCCACCAAACAACACGATAAAATGGACTGCCAAGATGAAAATCCAGTTGGTGGTGCGCCTCAGGGAAAGCAACAATCAAAGCAGAGCAGGAGGTCAGGAGAGCTGAGGGGTAGTACTGTTTCCCCAGCAGAAACTGAGTTCTAGCATTTTTCCTGGATTTTTTAGATGCTCCTATCTTCTCATTTCACTTTTCCACAGTAGTGCCCTGTAATGGATACAGCTGTAAGACTCCATTCAGCAAAGCACTTAAGCACTCACTTAACATTAATAGGCTTTCGATCAGGCCCTAAGTATTTAGTCCTCCATCTACCTATTTCTTCAAGATTTTTCTAACACACTTATCACGAAGATTTTTAAGCACCACATAACAATTAAAGTCAGCACCCTATAAGGCTGTATTCCCACAGACTCAGTTGTTTCAGGTGTGCGTGCTTGCGTGCTTCTTGGTTTTTACTCCACAAACACTTCATTCGCTATTGCAGAGCTGCAAGAGTTGCCTTGCTTTTTGCTTTCTTGAGGACTGCATAGGAGTAATGTGTTGAGATAAATCAGCCCTGGACCTGGGAAGTATCCATGTAAGGGGATTCTGCAACATTGGCAGGTGCCATAGAATCTTATTATGGAAAGAGGCAGGCAGAGTTAAATGTTCTGAAAAGTCACGAAAGCATGCAGCACCACTTTTCCATCTGGTTGGATTAAAAATGGTCCCAGTCCACCATTATTTCTTAGGTAGATATTTAAAAAGAGCAGGAACAAACAACACGATCAGCCCCTTCACTGCTGTTGGGCCATGCATGTTCCTCAGCAGCAACTTCTACTACCACATTATGAAACACCAGGTGCCTAAGGTGACAAGCTATTTTCCACACATGCCTAGTACATCATTTAACATTAAAGAAATTAACTTTGGAAGGGATGATCTGATTAGTGCCCAGGAAGAAAAAAAAACCCTCCTTTAAAGTCCAGAGCAGATTTTAATACATTAGGGAGCCAATTTTCAACATTTCAACATTCATTTTTGAAAAATTCTCTGACATCCACCTTTGCACTTCAGGGGCATGATGGCAGAACTGTAACTTCCCATCCAGATCAGCTGATGGTGCAGACAGGGTCTTGATGTGGTGTTGTCGGCCTGAGGATGATAATTCATACTATAGGTCCTAAAAATAGATGCCAAAGGAGGCACAGAGATACTGAAGTGCATATGCCCTGAAACAGAACCTTAATCATTAAATTAAATAGACTTTTGATTTCTAATATTCTCTCTCTACAGTAGCTTTCCTTCTTAAATGCACTCTTTAAAATACATCACACAATGATGTGCAAAAACTACACTGATGTAAAACAGTAAGGCTTCAATTGGCATTTATTTCTATAACATGATCATATTAACAGAGTTCAGATCACTAGAGATTTATCATTTGTAGTATAACTCCCACCTTTCTCTCTCTGCTCCTTGCCTTTCAGTCATTACTCTGCATGGAAGTAGGGAAGGATTGAAAGGTATCTATTAAAATATTGACAGCTATTGAACAAGGTCACGCTTTTTGTTCTTTCCAGATTTTCAGCTATTCTTTGATAAAATTGGCAACACTTTGTGTATTTGCACGGAGTTAAGCGTCACGAGATGAAGGAACCTAAAAAACATCAAAATAGCAACTAAATGTATGGATGGTACAATAAAAAATGTTTTCTTTATCAGTGCCTAATGAGATGAAGGACCTGGGTCATTCAAATTGCACTATAAAGCATTTTGATTCCTTGTTGTTACTAGCTAACTGTGAATCTTCTGATCTGATTTTGATAGACAATGACCCTGTCATTAAATCAAAGCACTTCCTATTACAGTAAATGGAGAAGCATAGTTCTCTGGAGATACCCTGCGGGCAGCAAGCATGTATATATGAGTGTGCCTGTGTGTGGGGGGGGGGGGGGAGGGGGAGGGAGAGAGGGGGGAGAGAGAGAGACAGACATCCATGGCATCTAGCATATATAAGACTCTTATATACTACAAATGTAACTGTGTCAGGGGATCCAGTGACCACATAGTTCCATTGTATAGTACAGATACTAACCTTAACCTTTAAGTCTTGCTGTGGAATGTAGTTATGGTCACATCAACACTACAAAATAGAATTAAGTTGTGTTTGGGTCAAGGGACAAACATATTATAACTTGGTCCCCTGACATGGTTATATTTTTAGATGGGGCCTTCTAAAGTCAGGTATTGTACTACTACTAACTGCTGCTGCTATTGCTGTTGTAGAGGAGACACCTGCTAATTCCCTCTGCTGTGTAAAACAGCCCATTTAGCAGCAGCAGCAGGAGGACTTGTGGAAAATACTAATACAGCTATTAATGTTACTAACACATTTCACACAGTGGAGAAAGGTGAAGATTCTGCTCCAAATCTTCACTGGACAGTGGTGGCTCCTGGGAACAGTCCTGGGTTACCTGGCCCCAGCAGAAGTTAGAGCATAAGGGGGCCCATTCTAACATCTGCCATTGGTCTAAGCTTGATATTAGTGTAAAGTGAATCTGGAAGACTGGAGAATCCAGCATGGTGAGTTTTACAAAATCTGGCAATATTGCCAATCTGTAGTAATATCATCAAATATAATGTTTTGTGTGCAGTTTCATAGTGTCTCCCTAACCAAACATAATTTGGAGGGTTGAGGGGTTTTAATTGTATTTATTTATTTATTTATTTTCGTGCTGAATTGGTCTAATTTTCACCACTATTTTACAAAACATGAAAATTGTATTGGTGCTGGCTTTTTAAGAGCTGCAGCTGATGCAACACTCAGCAGTTCAGCTCCTAAATGGAACAGTAAGGCAAGACCATATGAAAGCAACACTCACTGCACTACACTGACCTCACTGTTCCAATTTAAAGCTCTGGTTCTGGGTCTAAGAGGTGCACTCCAGAACTCACAGCCCAGGGGAGGGTGGGCAAAGTTGGTTTTAAGCCACATTTATGCCCTCCAAATTCTGGGCTGATCCAGGACCAGTGTGGCCCCTGACATAATTTAGACAATCCTGGGGCAGCCTATTCCCAGCTTGCTATTGGAGGCAGCACTGCCCAAAATCTCTGCAGTGCCACTTGCTGTGGCCACACACCCAACATGCCTCTCACCTCTGGCATGCCCCCTATGCCAGTGCTTGTGAGGGGTCCTCAGACAACACCCTGCAACCATCTTTCTCAACCCCCACACTGGGAGAATTCTTTTGGAGTCCCTGTACAATGCTCCAGCCTGGGTCTGAGAATCTCACCTCTCATCCCCATCTTTGAAACTTCAATGGGTTAAAGTCTGATCACCTCTCCTTTTGTACCATTCCACAATGCTGACCAAGAAGGATGATGCCACTGACAGTACCTAGGACAAAGCTCCTTAGAGCTGGATGCAAGGCATTTTTGGTGAAAGGAGCCTGGACATAGAAATCCTGATGGCAGAAGACTGAGATGAGGTTGTATTGTGCCTCCTTGAAAACTGCACGACACAACTTTTTGAACAGCCCAAGAGAGGCAATAGCCCAATGGCTGGAGAATGTTTTTCCTGTCCTGAAGAACACCAGTGGAATACAACCTCAATGAAGGTGGAGCTGGCAAGGATGAGCCTTGAAATTCTTATGTTTGGTGACTAAGTACCATGGCGATTGATGAGCTAAAAATAGACAGAGAGATATGCCGAGGCATCACATTACAGAGCAGGGAAGCAATAGCTCCTCTCAGTATGGCTCGTGTGTGACTGCACTTGGAATAGTGTGTTCTGTTCTGTGAACCACAGTACCAGACAGAAACTGACATTTTACAGTGTTGAGAGAGGAGCAACAAAAATTATCTGGGGGTGGAAGTGACTGACTTATAAGGAATGATTACAAGAGCTAACTATGTATAGTATAGGTAAGTGACAATTTAAGAGGACATAACAACAATATACTAATAAACTTCAGAAAGGAAGAGGAATTATCTACAGTGGAGAAAGAGGACATAACTAGGAAACAAGAAATGGAAAAAAGTGTGAGCATCATGATAAACTTCTTGGCAGTGAGAGTTATGTTGGGATTTGTTTAGTTGTTTATAGGCTTTTCTAAATGCCACTATTCACTCTAGTAGCTGAGCACCTCACAAACACTTTAAAATAACCTAGAGTGCTTGATGATGTCTTAGTCCACTCTTTTTAATAAAGAGTCATAAGAAGCAGCTCAGGAGATTCTGGGAGATAAATGCAATGCTGGAACTTTGACAGTATTGCCAACCCCAAATGTTCCTAAATCACGGATCAGACTCACCAAAAATCATGTGATTGGCTTTAAAATGTTGAGATTATGTAAAAATAATAGTTTTTTTTGTTCTTTTTATTTGCCGTCTTCTTTTGGAGACTTTAGGGTGCACTGGGGTCACATTTTGAAGCTTTCTCCACTGCCTCGAGGGCCAGAAACTTACTTTTTCTGTAAGAATGAAGGCTGAAATCATCACACATCCACCTGACTTCAGGAGCTAGGGCTTTAAGGAAACCAGTAATTATCATGAGACTCATGACAAAATCATGAGAGTTGGCAACTGTGCTTTGAGAAATCACCCAATTGTTAGAGAAGGACAATAATGGAGGTAAAGCTTTAGACTCCAACCGCAGTATTGACCCCATAGAAAGCTCCATGACCACTGTATCCTAACGCTGTCTTTGCTACAGTGTCAAAGGCATAGCTAAGGAGAAAGGATCCTACAGCTTTTAGATTTACTTTCTAGCTGCCTTTGCTTCTTGTATACATGGGAAGGTGCGATAGGGCCTAGGGCTGGAACAAGATACTGCCTAATTCTCCCCTCCGCCACAAGTATTGTGAGCCAAGGCATGTGGTCCTGGTGCTGCTAGTAAAGTCAGTCATAGAGATGATAGAGCCTGAGGAGTACACAGCTGCGCCAACCGCTACAGTCTTGTTTGTTTCAGGGAATTATCTCTGTCGGACCCAGTGGCACACTCTTTCCAGCTACCTCCTGAACTATGCTTCTTGTAGCTCTTTCACTAAAGAAATAGATTAGGAGGGAATGCTAGAGAGACAAGATGGGTGAAGTAATATGTTTGACTGAACCAACTTCTGTTAGTGAGAGAGACAAGCTTTCAAGCCCCACAGAGTTCTTCTTCAGTTCTGGGAAAGGTACTCAGAGTGTCACAGCTAAATACAAGATGGAACAGATTGTTTAGCATCAGTAGTTAACACAGTTCAAGGGACCATTCCAGGTGAAGTGGCCTGTTAACATCCCTCCAGTCACAGAGGGAAAAGTTATGAATTTAAGCTCTCAGGCTCGTCTTTTGAAAGTGTTGTGCAGGTTTCCTTCAAGGACAAGGCCTGATAGGTCAGCTTATAGAGTGATTGCTTTGTGAAATGTGCTCACCCATAGGTGAAATGGTGTTTTTGTCTTTTTATCATTTTCCTCTGTGAGTTCACCTGAGGGAATGTGTCATTTTAGCATTTGTTAGCCATTTGCTAAACCATTCAGTTCAAAAGCTTTCGCACCAAGTATGTATAGGAAAGAAATGCCAAAAAGAGGATAGGTATTTAAAACTTTGGTCACCTTTTTCTGCATGCTCGGAGGTGGAAGGCTCCCCAGTTAGCAAGCCAGAATCTTTAGCCAGTTCTTTGAATATTAACCTGATCCTAAATAAGTAATAAATAATGTATGATATAGTATGTTAACTTTTATTGCAACCTGGCCTTAATAAAGTTTCAAAACAAAAAGTGGATGGTAAGGACTGCCACAGCTCCTTCATCTTTGCCATTTTCTGGCTGGAGTTTGAAGAAATCTTTTTGGTAAAACAAGAAAAATATGATACTTAAGAAAAATTCCCCCATGTAATAATCCTCCTCTCCATCATTTATTTCTTCTGCTTTATGCCTTTGCCAAGGAAAAATAATACAACTAATTCTAAAGTATAAAATATTTAGCTGGTTTTGCTTCTTAGGTAGGATTATCAGAAGTGTCCTTGAGCTATTTTTCCTCCAGAAACGCCAGGCATATCTTCCTCTACAAGCTCTCTCCTGTCTGAATACTCCTGATCTTGTATGCTGCTAAAGAGCAACCTGCAAAGAAGTGTCATGGCAACTGGAATTAGCTCTCTGAACTTCAGCAGTCATTAGCCAGTGTCATGTGTAAATTTTAGTTTTTGCTGAGCACAAAGCGTCTTCACTGGTGAAAAATGTGCATCACTCATGGTGGAAAAAAAGAAAAGCAGAAATGATTAGAAGAAATAGAGGGTATTTTTTCCTTTTTGTGAATCCAGCACAAACATAGAATTTGCCATTCTGCAGTAAGTATGAAGCTTGTTTTCTGTTAGCTCCAATTAATACTTACTGTAGGTAGCCATCACACTTCACAAATGAGCAAATGTGTATACAGGAGCTATTGATTTCTTCTTTGTATCTCAAATTGCACTGATTCTGAAAAAGGAACTAAAAATTAGATCCTGATTCCCTCTACAGCTGTATGCTCTGTGTCCTCCTGATGTCTCAGCACTAGTGAAGATTCTGCTCTGAATCTCAGTCAGCCATTGAAAAATTGTACAGGGTTGGTGTCACAGATTTGTATGGTACTCTGTGGCTCCAAGCTCCATATTTGAAAGGTCAGGATGGAAAGGATCTATCAGCATCTGAAGATTCATCTCAACCAACATTGAAAAAGAGGTCACAGGGTGCAGAAGATCATGGGGGTCCTCCTTGGGCTCTGATGATGGGGAAGAAAGCATTGATCCTTCTGCACAATCTCCCCTCCCCCACCCACCCCATTTCACCAGCATAACCCACTCACACACACCTATTTTTTAAAAAGTTTAAAAAACCAAATAGGCCATAGGCCATCTCCACCAGCCATCCTGGGATCATGCAAAGGGGTAGCTTCAGTCCTAGCCCTGAAGTAAATGTGCTCCCAAGTTCAGGGATAGATGCTTTCTATGAGTCAGGAGTAGCAAAGTTTGAGAACACAGGTTGCTTATTCATTTGAGCTCTCAGTTTCCTGAGATTCACCTGAGAAGTGGTTTTTGCTTCTATGCTAAGCCTGTCCTAGAAGTAAGGGCTGCAGGATTTGGCCTCTAGCCTCACATCTGACTTAAGTCACAAATGAAGGGGGTTTGGGTCTTAGTCTTGTTTCCAGTGAATTTTCATCCATGTTCGTAAATCACCACACAATTCATTGCACTTTTTTTAACCTGATAAAATCCAAGGATTATTAGCCAAAATCCAGTGCAGCAGAAAGAAAAGCACTGCTGTAAATGTCTGATGACAAAACCTGTGGTAGTTCAAATATATTCAAAATGCTCAAAACCACCAAGTGTGTGATGTGTGTGTGCAATGTTAAAATTCTGTGTTTTGATCTTTCTTTCCCTTGATCAAAGCATCAGTCTATTGAAAGCTCCTTTACTGCCTTAGGGCACACTGCAGACATCCTACAACTTGGGTGCTCCTGAAGCTCTATTGATGATAACACTGTACATCCTGACCCTTCCATTACATCACCAAAGGCATTACATCGATGGGATTTCACAAAGACAGTAAGACAGCTGTGAATGTTGAGTACTGTATCCTATGCCTAGAGTATTTCAAATCAGATTAATGCCTTATCAGACATTATTGGAATGCGAGAACTTGAAATAACTTTGGAAAAACAAAACCCAATGATGAGCTCTTAACAAGAAGTAGGATTAACAAACATTTTCCAAGAGAAGAGAAACTGAAAAAGTATCTAAAGATGACAAAAGTAGCTTAGAAAGTTACTCTGGTGACAGACCAAAAACACAGCAGAAGCAGAGAAGAGTTGGTAGCAATTGTAGCAGCATTAGAGAGAAAAGAAGAATAAAATGTTAAGTGCATGTGGGATGTTCTAGGTTCAGAGCCTTTCATACTTATGACTGGATGCCTTGGTTGCAGGGTTAACCAGAAACATCTCTTTCTATCTCTGATGGCAGGACAAATGCTCCCACTCCTTTCAGACATCTATCTGGCCATTATGAACCATGCTTTTGCTGCTTCTAGACAGGACTACTGGGATGATTTCTATCTAGGGATGACAATGCAAACAATACAGAAGCTGAAGCTTGCCCAGCCCACAATGACCTGTCTCTTTAATGGAGAATATATTTCACAGGTGCTTCATGTATTACACTGGTTCCTCATGCAATATCAGTTCAGTTTGCTACTTATTTAATTGATCCAATTCTAAGTCTTGGTCCTCCTCTTCAGGGCTCTCTACATGCAAAGGTTTGATTCTTTCAGTCTGCCCATCCACCTGGCATCACCCCAAGTATGTTATGGTGGGTCAGGATGATTAAACTGATGGCACCCAGAGTCAAGCTGTCCTGCAGTGGCTTAAGAGCATGAGTACCAGCCTCAGGGCAGATTGTTAAGAAGGCACAAACCCCAAACCGACTGTGAGTTCTATACTTAGATTTCACCAGCCAAGTATCAAGTGTAAACTCCTCAGATGCTATAATAGCCTTAGCATGGAGTCACAGACAGTCGCCTTGGGTACTCCTAGCTTATTACCTAGACAAGTTTGCCTTTGTGATAGATGGTCCCTTACACCAAAAATCACACCAATATTCAGGTTATGACCAGTCCTTTACTCCAGGTCAATTGCACCTTAGATCTCACACCAAAGACAACACTTGTAGCTAATCCTATACTAAACTATCTAAAGATTTATTAATTAGGGAAAGGAAATAAAAGAGTTATTCACAAGGTTAAAGCAGGTAAACATATATACACACAAATGAGTTCCAATTTTCAATTTCAAAATGTAATAGAAGCTTCTATGATAAGCAAGCTCTATATGTCCTTTAGGGCTAACCCAGGCCAAGCACTGGGAATCTTTTGCTTATGTTTAGTAATCCTGAACTCTCAGCATCTAAGCAGCATAAAAGGTACAGTTCCTCCCTTTTATTCCTTCCCTCCTTCTGCTTTGAGTTGCAAATTCAGGTGTTGGGAGGAATTCACTTGCATGTCTCCTCTTGGGGAGGGGAGAAGAGCAATATATAAAGTCTTTCATCCTCTGATGCTCCACAATAGTCCATCTGGTGCTGATGGGCCTTCTTCATAGGGCAGGACACAACACCTCCTTTTGGAAACTAGTATTTCACACTCGTTAGTGCTTCTCTCCTGTCTGGTGATTTACCAGTTACAGAGCAAACACATATATTACCTTATAATGTGGCATACAGGTATTATAAGTGAGATTAATGCATCCAGCAATTTACAAGCATTCAGTTTTTAGAGCTCTAAGACCTATTTTAACAAAGCTAATACACAGGCGAGCCAGACTAATTCCAGCTATGCGTTTGTCAGTATCCAAGTGAGGCATTGGGATCATGGCATAAACTGGCACCAGGTTTGCCAGCATCACATCCAGGAGAACAAAGCTTTTAATAAAAAATATGAAATCCTGACCTTGCTCTCAATTTGTGAGCTATATGTGTCAATGGAAAGGTGGGTAAGTTTATACAGATAAGACAGATTGTCCTCAGGGAGAAATCATAGGAGGCTGTAAAAGATTAGCATAGTAAACATTTGTGTCTCCTTTGGCCACAAAGCTTATATATGCTTGGTCCACTCATTAAAAATATTGCAATTCTAATACTACTTTGCATTTGTATGGCATCTCTAACCCAAGGATCTCAAAGGCCTTTACAAGCATTGGGGAAAGGGATAGCTTGGTGGTTTGCGCATTGACCTATTAAACCCAGGATTGTGAGCTCAATCCTTGAGGGGGCCATTTGGGAAAGAAGGAGGAAAAAACAAAAACCACAACTAACTGTCAGAGACAGTACATGGTCCTGCTAGGGAAGGCAGGGGACTGGACTCAAATGACCCTTTAAGGTCCATTCCAGCTCTATGAGATAGGTATATCTCCATATATTAAGCATCAATGAATCTACACAGCATCACTGTGAGGAAAGTAAGCCTATGACTCCCATTTGTAAAACTGAGGCAGGGAGCAGTTATATGATCAGTAAAAGCCACACAGCAACTTTTTGGCAGAACTAAGCATAGAAACTCAGGTCTCCTGATCCCCAGTTCCCTGCTCTAACATTTAAGCCACATCTGCTCCCTAAGGAGCACCAGGGCCAGCTCCAGGTTTTTTGCCACCCCAAGCGGCGAAGAAAAGAAAAAAAAAGATAAAGCCACGATCAGCAGCACTTCGGCAGCAGCTCTACCGCCGCCACTTCATTCTTCGGCGGCAATTCGGCGGCCACTCCTTCCCTCCGAGAGGGCCTGGGGGACCCGCCGCCAAATTGCCACCAAAGACCCAGACATGCCGCCCCTTTCCATTGGCCGCTCCAAGCCCCTGCTTCCTGCCCTGGTGCTTGGAGCCGGCCCTGAGGGGCACAAGATAATACTCTGGTCTATATTCTAAGAGGTCTCTCCTCAATGTTCTTGGGCATTATGGCTTTGCTTTTTAGCAATGCCTTTATTTTTGCAGGCACAAAAATCACACTCTCAATTAACGTTAGGCATAAATGTCACCATTTAGATATCTAACTATTAACTGTGTCCCAAATTTTGTATCTACAGAAGAATGCTCTGTGTTTTAACTGAGGAAATAGCCTCTGAAGATATTGCTAGAGCAGATTTTACAAATTAATTAGCCCCATGTTAACAGATAGAGAGAGCTTTATAATACTGAAAACCATTTTTAAAAGTCTAAATGCATTACCAAAGTAAAAGAGACCAGTGATCGTTTTAGTACCCTGCCACTAATCTCCAGTAATATGCCTAACTTTACATTACTGTACCATGGGGGAGAAATCTCTTCCTGATGCTTATATATCAAAGCATGAAGACAGCTTGCCCTTATGTTTGGGGTTATTTTTTAAATCCTAGTCAGCATAACTCCAGATACTATTTTTATTCATACAAGGTCCTTCTCAACACTTCTTACTCAGGCATAGATGCAGCCTTCAATGGGAGTTTGAAGTGACTAGGGAGTGAGTATAAAGAGATCAGGATTGGACCCATTCATGTTGGCAACATTTCCCTGTAGAGATCAATTGTGTTCATTGGCCACGAGAACATAATAATGAACAAAAAAATTCTGAAGACGAAGGTAGCTTGTCTTTGCTGTTTGTAAAATCTTTGTCAAGGATCTTTCTACTAGGAAGGAGGAAAGCTGGAGAGCAGAGATAGCTGACAATGGTGTTGAACATTCCAATCACCAGTGGACCAAGTAACGTGTAAGGAGCTAACAAAAGGCAAAATTGACTATTGTATCTTGGTCTCACGGCCTGCTTCATGCCGCTCAGCACACAGGAGAGTGACCTCTTTAGTCCAGAAGCAGCAGAAGAAATACAGGCAACAACTGTACATACAGGAATGGTCCAACAACCAGTGTCACTCTCTGATATACAGCTTAGAAGGTATTTATTTCAAATGGGTGCAGCTTTGGGGCTCCTATAAAACTGTACAGTGAAATAAGGTTAGTAAAATACATAAACTCTGATCCAGCACTGTGAAGTATGCCTCTAGTCGATTGCAATTCACCAGTGTCATTATGATAGATATTCCTGCAGCCTTGTTGTTTGCTAAGGGTTCTGACCAGCATATGCCTCCAGCTTCTCTTCCCCCCTCCTGTGTGCTACATGTTAGGATACAGGATTGAAGCTTAGTGATTGCAGAGTTGATACTCAGTAGTGACGCTTCAGCAGAATCTGCAGCAAACCTCTTGAATGATAACTACTCTGATAGCAAGCACCAGCACAAGACTAAAGTGCACACTTGTAGAATGAAAAATACAACAGCAGATGAACAGAAGAAAAGGTAATAAAAAAAAAAGCATTTCTGATGGTGCCAGGTCTGTCTCATAGGAGAAAACACACCAGGCAGAAACACCATTTTTTTTCCCTTTCATACTACTGTCACTGTGATGTTGAACAAGTGCCATTAATCAAGAGCTCTGTAATTCATTAGGCACAGTGATGTACTTGAAATGTTATTTCAGTCTCATTGTTCAAAGCCTCTGTAACAGATTTAGAAAAAGAAGCTAAAAAAGAATTAGCTGCTGCATTTTAAAGATGGGACAGAATTTAACTGAAAATAACTTTTCCACTATTAACTAGATGTTAAATATGAAAACAGGAGCATAGAAACTACCAAGGGTCCAGGTGGCAGTGTCCTGTCTGACAGAGGACACTATCAGACACTTCACAGGAATGTCCAGACAGTTATGGATTAAACTGCCCATAAAGGATTTCCCCCCAACCCCATCAGTTAGTGACTGGCTTATTCCAGAAGTATTTGGGTTTACTTCTCTCATTGAATAGACAGCCTGTGTAATGTAACTATGGATGTTCTCATTATTCATACAAATGTCTACATCTTTTTAGAGTCCCTGCTAAGCTCTTGGCCTGAATGACATCTGGTGGCGATGAGTTCCACACATAAATCATGCAGTTCACAAAACAGGCTTCCCTTGTATTTGTTTTACATTTGTTGCCTTGCAATTTCATTGAATGTCCTCATGTTTTTGTATTATGAAATAAGAAAGCATGATTTGTCTTCTCTATGTGATTTATTCTGTATGCCTTTATTGTATGCCCTCTTATTTGGCTCTTCTCTAAGCAGAACAGTCTCACTCTCTCTTTAAACAAAATTCTTTCCATGCATTTAATTATTTTCATGGTGCATACCTGGACTTATTCAATTTCTGCGATATATATTTGATGGAATACCATGAGTTGAAATAATATTTACAGTATCATTTTCTATCCACGTCTTTACATGTTTTGATACCTTATTGGCTTTTTTGACCACTGTATGGGCATGACTAGTTGTATTTAGTTTAGAACTTGGAAATGTGCTTGGATAGTTCAACTATTCCTTCCAATGCATGTTACCTTGCACTTCTCAACATTGAATTTCATCTACCATTATGTTCCCCAATTACCAACCTTTTTTTAAGGTTCTTCTGGAGGTCCTGCAGTCTTTCTAGTCTTCAGTGACTAAATTATTTTCTGACACCTGCAAATTTTGTCATCTCACTGCCCACACCTCCTTCAGTTTATTAGTATAATATATTAAACAAGACAGTCATTGTACCAAACCCTGGGGCATCCAACTGTTAACCTTTGGCCATAGTTAAAATCGACCATTTATTTCTACTTGTTGTTTTATGCCTCCAGTTTCTTATCCATTGCAGAACTTTACTTTTTACACCATGACTACTTATTCCTTAACAGACAAAAACTGTGTTAATCCAAACAAAAAGGCCTACTGATTTAACTCACAGACTGTGCCGAAATCATATCTGGTCAACAAAAGATGTGTGGGACTGGAAATCAATGGACCAAAATTGGTGTGTTGGAAATTAGGTCTAATTGGTGGACAAAACAATGAGAGGATGGGCTAGTCTGCGCATTGCCCCTTTTGAGGATCCTTAAAAAAAAGAATGGGGTGCTGAGGGATTTCTGGAGGAAGGGGAAAAGTCAGTAGATCTCCAATTCGCTCTAGAGACTCTGTCCTTAATTCTCGAGCCTTCAAAGCTATCACATCATCATGACACCCAGCCTTCAGCACAGTATTGGGTATGCCTGTGTGATGGGTTCAGTCACAGAGACGCCCCTCGAGACTGTCACTCGATGAACTGGGATACCACTGAGAACAATCCTCCTGCTAGAACAGGTGCCCCTCCACTCCTGTCTTGCTGAGTTAGACACTGCAGTCAGCTCCAGCACAGACCCAGAGGTTGGGCCATGCGTCTCTGCAGTTCACTGAAACTGAGATTCACTCAGTCCAGGGGCTTCTCAATTAACAGGGACTTTCCCAATGCCCAGTGTTCAGCCTTTTTGGGAGCCTGAACCCCAAATAAATCCATTTTACTCTGTATAAAGCTTATACAGGGTAAATTCATAAATTGTCCTCCCTCTATAACTCCGATAGAGAGATATGCACAGCTCTTTGCTCCCCCAGGTATTAATTGCTTACTCTGGGTTTATTAATAAACAAAAGTGATTTTATTAAATACAGAAAGTAGGATTTAAGTGGTTTCAAGTAATAACAGACAGAACAAAGTAGGCCAAGCAAAATAAAGCAAAAATATGTAAGTCTAAGCCTAATACATTAAGAAACTGATTACAGGTAATATCTAACCCTCAGAGGTGTTCCAATAAGCTTCTTTCACAGACTAGACTGCTTCCTAGTTTGGGCCCAATCCTTTCCCCGGTAAAGTCCTTGTTAGTTTCAGCAGACATCTCAGGTGGTAACTAGGGGTTTTCTCATGACTGGCTACCCCTTTTGTCCTGCTCCATCCCCTTGTACAGCTTTGGCACAAGGCCGGAATCTTTTATCTCTCTGGGTCCCCATCCCTCCTTCTAAATGGAAAAGTACCAGATTTGAGATGGATTTCATTATCAAGTGACACGGTCACATGTCACTGTAAGACCTCTAGTCTCCATTCCCCATGGGCTGGCCCACACGTACACAGGAAGGCTTTCAAGTAACTAAGGCCATTTACAACTGATTGTTTCTGGAGGACTCTTAATGGCCGCCACTTAATATGTTTACATCAGTGATACAAGTTTATATCTTATTCTCCTAACTCCAGATATAGAAATCATAAATGCAAACAAATAGGATGAACACACTTAGTAGATTACAAGCTTTCTAATGACACCATTCAAGGGGTATTTAGCGTAAAGCATATTTCAGTTATGTCATATTCATAAGCATATTTTCATAAAGCATATGGAGTGCAACGTCACAGCCTGACCATCACCACTGCCCCAAGAGAGACTTCAGCCTGAAACAAGAGATATTGCTCTGTCTTCCCTTCCTTCATTGTTTCTTTTCATCCACTCACTATCTTCCTCTTATCCTTTCTCTCTTTCTTAGATTTTAACCTTGCTCCCGAGACCAGCCATATTGCAGAACACCAGCACAGTGAGATGATACCCCCACATCCAGATCTGCCCAGCCTGAGAAAGAGAAGTAAAAAAGAGAAGGACCTGACTAGACCAGCCAAATGATGTTCCAAACTGGGGAGAGGATACAGAGGTTAGAGCAACATCTGTTGTGGCTGACCTGCCAATCCAGAGCATCCGTCCGTGACTGGCCAGTCATGTGGTATCCTGAGAACATCAACAAAAGCCATATTTTTCCAAGCTTTACTATGCTATCATTTAGTCCCTCTTGTGTCTGTCTGTTTTGTCAAAAACAGGGGAAATGACTATCTTTCAAAACTCAGAACTGAACAACAGAACTAACAGTTTCTTCTCCACCATCCAGAATTTCCAGAAACAATTAGAGACTCTAACAGATATCCTCTCTCTGAAAAGAGACTTTAATAGGTTTTAATTGAGATTTTTCTGCATAACTGCTCAATTTCAATTCCAGAACATTTATGGCTCATTCTGATTCTTTTTTCTCTAGTGAATCCTAATCAATACATTTTCAAACGTTGGCATGAATTTTCTGATGTATTTGCCATAGGACTAAGCAGGCCAAGATCTCTATACTGAAAAGCCCAAACCATATTGACTGTTCAGTGTTATACGGTGACAGGATCATGTTAACTCCTTTGATTCTCTGGGTCCATTTATTCCATCAAAATTAACACAACAGCCCATCCAATGGGATTGCACTATTGACTTTCACAAGCTCCCAAAACCCAGGAAAAGTCTCTATATGCCACAAATCATACACCTATAAACTCAGCCTGCTTAGCGGGTGCATTTGTGCCTTCTTCATCTGTCACTGTCTGGCTGATGTAAAAGAAACAGCAGTTAATGTGACTTATTTTTTCAGTGAAGATGGAAAGTTGCTCACTGCACTCACTTGATGAGTCTATTTCAAACACTACACAGACCACGGAACAATCAAGCTTTTTAACATCATGAACAGCTCTGTGAGGAGGTTCTTCACAAAATCTACATTACAGGTAAAATACTTCTTTGCCTTCATTATAGCACAACAGAATGCCTATTTCCAGAGTTTATCGAGTCCTTATTTGTCCTTGAGCCGGTTCTTCTGAAGCATACTCCAGTGGCCAACCTGTTATTTCATTTCCTGAGGTTTATCAGTCAACTACCAGAACATTTATTAGTAGAGCTGATTGAATAATATTAATATTATTTATTTATTCTATTTATTCAATGAATATTTGCATGTTCATTGCATGCGCTATTTGATTAGACATAAAGATGTAGTCTAACCATATTCACCAAGTAATTGAGTCAGTACATTATTTGTGAATAATTCTTTGTTATTTGACCACATGCAGCTGACAGGGGTGAATCGCTTGGACAATGGAAGCCTAGGGAGCCAGTTGCCATAGCTCCCCACCAACCCATCAAGGTCCTTGCACTGCAGCAGGGTAGGTTTGGTCATTTGCAGATTCACCTGCAATTAAGCTGATAGTAACTCAACACGCTAATGCCAGAACTGGTATAAAATGTCAAATTCTGCAATAGTATTTATTTATTTTGTGGTTTGAGAAAATGTTTTCTTGAAAAAGGTAAGGAAATGGTTGCTTGCTCTAGCTGCTAATGCTGAAAATGAGGTTCAGTTTTTAAACAACTTTCATTTTGATAAGAGCAATGTTAGATATTTTTTCCACATCATTTACTCAGAACTTCTTTGTTCAATTATTTAGTAATGTTAAGTCAAACAACATTTAGTTTACTAGGCTTTCTACTGTACCACTTGCTGAAATCAAAAATGATTTATAGCACACCGAATAAAATAAAAATTATGTACACCAGGACTAATTAATTATATTTACAGCAGGCAGTAAATATTCTTGTTCATAATTATATTACTTACTGCAAAAACAGAAACATTTACAGAGCAAACACACAAAGAGCATGTTTAATAAAGTCGGTATACGGGGTGAACACACTTGCTGTTTGAAGCAGACAAAGACAGTAAAGGAGTGTTTTGATTGCACATATTGTCTCTGGTTTCATCCATCTATCTATATAAGGTATTTAAAAAGCACTATCATCTTGGCATCTAAGCCCCAGTGGGTGACAAAATCTACAGATTGGGTTTCCATTTCTATAACATCTTATTGTTAATGGCAGGAATGAGTTTATTTAGCAACAATAGACACAATGTTGTTAGTGCCCACTCCATAAAGTTCTTATTTCTACCAAAGTCTGTGTGCAAGTGTCACATTTTTAGAAACATAGTTAGAACATTCATTAAAACTTTTTTGCACTCAGGTGCTCTTGGCTAGTGATCAACCTCTGCCTTAGAGTTATGGGCAATCACTAACTTTAAGTGGCAGCAGCATGGCTAAATTCAGAGGTTTCATCAGGCATCTGAAACATATTCAACATCAGGCATATTGAGAAATCTTCTTTGTTACCAGGGTGGATTTAAGTGTGGCTTTCTCACAGGTTTATGTATTTAATTGGCTAACAGAACAGGGAAAACGATAGGAGTTGAAAGCTGAGGAATACTTGCAAGAGAAAATAATGTGGAGGCAAGGTGCACTATTAGTAACAGAAAGGAGGAAAAGAATTTAACTGTACCTTTTCTCTAAAGAAGGAAGACCCGGTTACCTCTTTCACCTGAGTATTATGAGGTGTCTACAAATTAGCAACAATGAAAATAAACATCTGAAAATTTCAGCCATACATCTTTCTACACCTGCTACAGGCCATCATCTTGCTGCTGACTTGTTTAAAGAGATTTTTTCATTCACTTTGAATCTTTCTGCACTTAAAGCTGGGTGAAAAATTCATAGCAAAATGTTTTTTCAACAAAAGGTGCTTGTTTTTGAGTTAAAAATGCACAAGATTGAACCAATTGTACAAAATTATGATTTTTTAAAATCAACATTATATATATGAAGTAATGGGAACATTTTTTCATGACTTTTTTAAAAAGTGGAGCTGGATTGGATGGTTGTGATTGGTCACATAAATCACATGGCATTGGTTTTGATTTCTCCAGTGCTTAAGGGCATTAACAGAAGCCATTAACAAAAGTCATTTACTCAGGAGTGCCTGCATTGTGTTGTGCTCTCTTTGACAAGTTGGGGGGAGGGGAATGTGAACATTTGCAATGAGCTATCCTCATAGTGCTGTACTGTGAAAAGAGGGGTATTTATCACAGGCCTATGAAGACTATCCAAAATTTGAAGAGGACAGCATCTCTGCATATGGGTTTCTTTGACACCTGAGGGTAGAGCCAAAGATTCCAGAGCAGTGGTGGGCAACCTGCGGCCCACGGGCTGCGTGCGGCCCATCAGGGTAATCGGATTGCAGGCTGTGAGACATTTTGCTGACGTTGACCGTCCGTAGGCATGGCCCCCTACAGCTCCCAGTGGCTGCGGTTCACTGTTCCCAGCCAATGGGAGCTGCAGGAAGTGGCAACTAGCACGTCCCCGCGGCCCGCTGCTTCCCACAGCTCCCATTAGCCAGGAATGGCAACCACTGGGAGCTGCAGGGGGCCATGCCTCAAGACGGTCATCATCAGCAAAATGTCTCATGGCCTGCAATCAGATTACCCTGATGGGCCGCAAGTTGCCCACCCCTGTTCCAGAGGGTGGTACAGCAATTGCCTGTGAGAAACTGGTGACATATTTTGTGATTTTTTTTTCACCAATTCACCAAGCCCCATTACTTGTCCAGGGGACATTTTGGAAATATCAAGAGGATAGTGTTCTTCACAAGGATTTAGGTGGAATACTTCTCAATTATGACCATGTGGGAAATATCACAAGAATAGCCTTTCTTCTCCAAGTTAGTTTCTTCCAGTTTAAGCCATGGGGGAGGATGTGAAAGAGAACAAACTACATGTGACAGATGTTAGTTATATCACAGAGGACTTTCCAGTAGTGCAATAAGATAATATGGTAATGAGGGAGATATAAGAACCTAAATAGAACAGAAGCACATTGAGAAATTTCATAGATACAAAAATATAACAAACTTTTGTAAAACTCAAAAGTTTTAGCGTTCGTTCCATTTAAATTGGGTCATATTTGTTTTTCCCATACCAGCTCACCCACCCTTAGAAATAACACCACAGTTCTCACCAGATTAGAATTTCTTTAAAAAACTTTAGTTTTTCACATTTCATGTGTTCATGTGTTTAGAGTGAGCAAATAAGAAAGAAGTAGTTTGGTGACAGTTATTTAATTTATTAATAGAAAGCAATGGAGAAAATCATATTACAGGCATATTTTGTTCAGAATTAATACAACTGTATAACTATTTTTCCATAATCAGATCTTTAAGGAATTATAATAACAATGCTTAGCAATTTCATATTCAAAGTGCTTTACAAACATTAACTTATTAGTATTGAAAACACCATCTCTGAGGTAGACAATTATCAACCCCCCATTTTACAGATGGGGAAACAGAACCACAGAGGGAACAGAAAGAGTCAACATCAGAGAATTATAATTCAAATGTTCTTTGTTTCCTATTTGGTGCACAGACTACTAGACAACATAGCTGAAGAATTCAATGTATATATTACAGGATGACTTAAACTAACCCATCATTTCAATGTACTGTAATTCTGCTTCTTGAGGAAGCTTTTGGGGAGAAATCATTTACCAGGACTTCAAATGTACAGGTGCCTGCCAGCCTAAGATTTGAAATGTGTTACTATTTGATATCCTGTTTCTACAGTGAAAACAGGATGCAATGCTCTCTATGCCCACAGAGAGCCATTAAGGTCCTGAATAAGTCAATAGGGCTCTGAATAAACCAGTTTTCAGTGCAGGATTGGGGCCTGTGATGGGGTGGACTAGGCCCAGAAGCTCTCTGCTGGAGGCCTCAGGGTCCTGTCACACCCATCCCAGGAAAGGAGCAGTGAAGCTAAGTCTTCTGAGTAGTCTAGAGAGGCTGAAAATAGTTAGCCAATCAGAGAGGTTGCAGGGAGCAGTCAATAAGGGCCAGGATAGCCATATGAAAAGGAGCTGCAGAGCCATAGACAATCAGTTCCTTGTTGGATCCAGAGGAGTGCAGATGGTGCTCTTGGCTGACCAAAGGGAACTGCAGCACCTCAGACAGCTCAGTGCTGGCAGGGACCAGGGGAGCAAGGAAGAGCTCCTGGCTGCTGGGCCTGAACACAGTAAAGCTCTGAGCTAAGGGAGAAGCATTGATTAAGGCTGGGGCCGTGGAGAAGTGGCCCAGGGAATTGAAGGCAGTTTCATTAAAGGGACATAGCGGTGTCTGGCTGCTATTCTTTGGATGCCTCGGCTGACACCTGGAGTAGTGAGAGGGTTCAGGTCTCCCCCACCTCCTCCTCCCACCATAGGCACTGTGGAAGTGGCCTACGATCAGACAGTAATAAACTCCAGAGGGGGATCTGAACTACTTACTGGCCCAGCTGGAGAGCTGGGGCCAGAACAGACCAAGAGGGCAAAACTGTTGCCTCCAGGGAGGAAGCTCTGAGGGTATGGCTTGATACCAGGGCTGGGACTGTTTAAAGACTCCAAACACACTTGACCAGAAGGGGGTGTTTGCAAGTGGTGGGTGCCGTGCCGTTACAGGGCCCAATTTGGTAAAAGGGAATACAGTGTAGAATCTACAGCTGCTTCAATTTACCTTCTATTTCTCTTCCTTTCTTCACATTGTTTATTGAATATACAAGACAGGTATACTGATACACAACATGCAGTTTTCATGCAGGCTTTTGTCTCTGTCCCTTCTTATCCTGAAGTGTGGCCTCAGAAAACATGAATAGTATTCATCAGCAATGTCTTGGATATCAGCATTGCTGGGAAAGGATCTTTTGCCCAAGATGGAAATTACATGAAATTACACTGATGAATTAGCACATCAGCACAATAGTTAGCATTAGTAAGACATTGCTCTGGTGAAGCTGCCACCAGCTGGTGCCACTTTCAGCCCTGGTGCTAAGAAAACTATAAGGGCAAGTGTGGGAGGGAAGAGGAATGCTATTGAGTAAAGAGGGAAAAGGTGCAAAACAAACAAAATGAACTGGCAAAGAAAAAAAGTCAACAAGCTAAACAAAGAAGCAGCCTCATAACCATTTTCTTCACATTTATTTTTAAACCCACTTGAAGCAATAATGAGTTGATTTTAAAAAAAATCAGATCACTTGATTACATAACTAAACATCATTGAAAGTTGACTGTTTTTGGAACAAATGCACTAAAATTAATCTAATACCAACTTATATAACATACCACATATGTGCTCAGCAGAGCAATGACAGATGAGAGTCCAGCTTCAGAGGGGACTCAGTGTTCAGTCAGTTACGATTAGCATGAGCAGTGCACGTGTTAGCAGCCATTGTAAGCAGAACAACCCAATAGAGAGCAAAACTGCTTTGAAAAGAAGCTCTGCTCTAAAATTAAATGCCTGACATCTATGTTCTCTTGCTGAGAGTCCAGCATAAGGTCTAATTGAAAGACTTGGGATATGGATAAGGACTAGCCTTTATGTACCGCAGTTAGGAAAATTCATCACACAGCAAGACGTGGAAACAAAAATCACAGCGAGAGTTGTTTTTGTTTCCAAAGGAAAATGATAACGTCTATCGTTGTTGTTAGCAATTATAAGTTGTCTGCCTACTGACAGTTTGAATGGAATACAAAACTGGTGGTTATGCTGTTCATATTCTGTCAAGAAATGGGTCTCTTCAAAAGCAAGCTTCCTTCTGTCTGTTACCTCAGGTATTAACTGAAAGTGCTATTCCTATATTTTACAGATAGAAAATCTTAACCCAGGAAGGAAACAACTAGGTGACTTTTCATCTTCTAGAAGACCGTGAGTAGATAACAGCCAGCTAGCTCTCCATTATAACAGAAGAAAACTGTTTTCCTGCTACGTGCCCTTTTCACAGTTCCCTTTTTGGCACACAAATCATTTATATCTTTTCCTTTTTGTGCTCACATATTTCATTAAGCTTAATAATTCTAAATAACCAAGACCTCACAGTGTCTTTAATTTCTGGAAGATATTTTAGTAAGACAGTACTGTGATGGGTTCCCCTTGGGGTGCCACCTGGAACTGGGGTACCACTGAGCTCTCTGACCCACTAGCCTGGGGTCCCTCTCACACTATGCTGCTGTGACAAACTGCAGACCCACTCCCAGTCTTACACTTCCATCAGCAAACACACAGGTAGGGACATACCCAGCTGCAGCAGTTACCTGCAGGCTCTCCGACCAGCCACTGCATAAACCAACAATAGAGAGGCTACAGCCAAAATAACCACCAGCTTCCCAGCCTAGAAACAGCTCCCCCCCTCACTGGAGTATAAACCCAGAATTATACCTTCTTGCAATGCACAGGGATTTGTACAGTGTACGCGCTTAGAGTTTGCCCCTCCTCAATGTGGAGAGGAATATGCAACAACCTTTGCCCCTTGAGCTATGATTTCCCATGCACTTCACTCCAACTCACTGGTTTAGATCAAGCAAAAACAAGTTTATTAACTACAAAACATGGGTGTCGAGACACATAGGCTGGGGAAGGCTGTGTCTCCCCAAACTGTCTGGTGTGGCCCCACCCATGCTCCTCCCTGAAAGCCCCTCCTGCTTGCCCTTCCCCCTAGGCTCCAGCTCAGGCAGGCTGTTCCTCTTCAGGGAAGCCTGCTGGGGCTGGGGCAGCTGGGACTTGGGGTGGCTGGGGCGCTGGGCTCGGGGGGGAGGCTGGAGGCACTGGGGCTGCCGCCCTGAGCTCAGGAGTTGGGAGGACACTTGCCACCCGCCCTGAGCTGGGGGGTCGTGAGTTGCCTGCCTGCCCTGTGCTCGGGCGGGGAGGGGGGCTAGGGGGACATGTCACCCAGTGCTCTGGGGGTGAAGTGGGGGGGCCTCCAGTAGGGGAAGGGGGGTGGGTTCTCGGGGGTGGCAGAGCCAGCCAGAGTCTAGCCTCCCCGAACCTGTGGTTCACCTGTCACCCATGCTACAAAAGATAGATTTTAAGTGATTATAAGTGATAGCGAACAGATCAAAGCAGATTATCTAGCAAATAAACAAAAACGCAAACTAAGCCTAAGATACTAGAAAGATAGGATATGAATTAGCAAATTCTCAACCTACTTGATGATACAAACAGGATGCAGATTCTTAAGGGACAAGCTGTACTTGTTTTACAGCGTGAAATCCCCAGGTCTTTCATACATAGGCTAGAAATTCCTTTAGCCTGGGTCCAGCACTTCCCCCAGTTCTGTCTTTATTCCTCAGGTGTTTCCAGGAATCTTCTTGTGTGGGGAGAGAAGAACAACAGATGATGTCACTCCCTGCTTTATATAGCTTTAGTATATTGTGGGAACCCTTTATTTCAAAACTTGGTTCCCAGACCAGTTTGTGGAAAAATACTGACATCACAAGATGGAGTCCAGAGACATGTGGTTTGGTCACGTTAACTTGCAGTGTTATAGCAGCCATTGCTTACAGGCTGGCCAAAATGCCCAAAGAAAGGTTAAGCTATTCCACAGTCCATTGTCTTTGCTGATGGGCCATCAGCCCCATCTGGCTTCTTCATTGTTGTACCTGAAAGACTGGCTGTGGGTGTTTTCCAGAGTAAGCCCATTTGAAATACAGATCCCCAGTCAATATTCATAACTTCAGAAACAAAAATGATACATGCATATAAATAGGATAATCATATTCGGCAAATCATTACTATTCAAATAACATCTCACATGACTTAGCTTGTACAAAATGCATCATAATTATGCCATAACCATATTATAATATATTACTTTGACAAATATGGGGCCCAGTGTCACAAATACCAGACCCATTCCTTAGAAAAAATATTAGAAATTAATGGACCTCATATAACATACTCTGAAGTCTCTTGTCAAAACATTATATAAAGGAAAAAATAGTCAAAGAATTAGTTTTCGGGCAACTAAACAATGGATATAGAGAAAATGCAACAAGTGTGAATATTGATTATTTAGGCCCTACAAGCACTTATGCTTAACTTTACGCAATAGTGAATTGATGTTACAGGTCTATCGCTTTCTACCACATTCAGTGGGACTGCTTACAGTGAATTAATTTAAGCATATGTGTAAGTGTCTGCAGAACTGGGCCCTTAGAATATATGCTTATTGGAGCAGCAATCAGGCCTTTCTTTATCTACACTGCCAAGAACACTGTTGGCACTCAATAAATACCTGAAATAGATAATAGCAAATAATAATATAATAGTAATGCCATGCTGCAGCTGCACTTATGACTAATGGAGGGTCTAAAATTAGAGCCCCTTTGAAACAGGAACCTACTGGCAGCAGCTTCTTCATGAGGGGATTCTCACCCCGTTCTGAAATAGCAATGGCTGGTTGACCTCCAAGGCACACTGAAAAGGCCATCTCTTCTTTCCAGACTTTCAGGGTAGGGTGTGCTGAGAGCTGGGATTTTTACACAAAGAGTTGGGAATGGTTGCTGGAATATATTCCCCCCTTCTTGATTCCAGGGAACCTGTTGTATTTTTCTTTGTTTGTAAAAAATGTATTTTTAATATTTGGGAAAGATACCTAAAGCCCTGAACAGGCATTTTAAATATCTTATATGTATGTAAATAGCTAAATAAAAATAAATGATGGAATGAGCCAGTTAATATCACAATAAGCCTATGTTACCTAGCTTTTACAGCAAACTTTATCAATGCATACCATACAATGCTACCTATTTATTTATATGGCTCCCTTTTCTGTAGTATCTCAGACTTGGGCTGTAATGGGCAGCATTGTGCTCTTCCTTTTCATCTGTGTGTTCTTAAGCAGCTCCACAGCCCAGTCTCAAGACAGACCTATTCTTTCCCTTGAATAGGTAGCAGCCCAAACTACACTGTGGTTTGAGCCATCATTAAGGGCTCAGTCCTGCAAGGTGCTGAATGTCCTCAATCTCCACTGGTTTCACTAGGCATCGAAAGTGCTCAACACCTTAGACTCAGGCCCTTACGCTAAAATGGAAATGCCTAGTGTATGAATCACAGAAGCATGAAGTTCCAGTGCTGGTCTGTGCACCAGTGGTTGAGGTTCTTGGTGATATTAAGCATCTAATGAAATTTCAAAACAAAAATACAAAACCCTCCATTTCCAAGCTTTTCAAATTTTTCACACATCACTAACCACCATCCCTGTACATTAACTGGCAACACGTTTCTAACAGCATTATTAATTCAGAATGGCTAGATAGTTTGTACAGTTAAATTACTGTATGTGTTCAGTGTTTTTCTTCTGTGTGCCACAATGTCATATTTGCACATTTCTCTGTATTCAATCAAAAATGGGTTAAAACTGCCCTTATGAAGTGCATTGATGAGTTTTCACATTCCACCACCTTCACATTGTAGTCAAGTCATTATACTCTCTATTAGAATTTTGGTGCCTAGATACTGTGGTGAGGGGCATTTTAGAGATATAGATATTCCATTTAGAGGCATTCTGGAGAGCTTTCTGCTCTTTTTTTGAGTGAATAATCAGCCAGCAATAGGTTTACTGATCCACAGACTTTGGTACAAAGTGATGAAACTGTAAATTAATGATATAAAATGAGTCCTCCCCAGAAACTGAACAAGAAAGCCTAACTTTCCTTACATTATCATACATTACAATTATTTGGGATTGTTACTAATGTATGGAAATTGAGTTCCGTGACTAGAATAACCATCTATGCAGCAAGCAACAGTAGTGGATAAATGCTAAATCATCACAAATATTCATGAAAAGGGGATTGCAAGAAATTTAGAGGGTGAATAAGAGATATCAAGGTGAAAAATATTAATGCCAAGTTATAGCTGAGAATTTAACATGGACATTTGGTTGTGTTTATAGAAGTGACATCAACATTATTTTATCTTTTTTTGAGAAGAGAAAAAGAAATGCACAGATTATGTTAACGTGATGACATAGTTCAGAATGTAAACACAAGAGCTGGAAAATTCAAAGTTATGCTTCCCATACAACTGTATATGGGCCCCATTTTAGAGTCTAATTCACCAGGTGATTACACTGGCAAAAAAAAAATACATGTAAAAGAGCAGAGGTACAGCTCCCTAATATCTAAAACATCTTGTATTTATGTTAAATCTATGTTTTAATATAGTAATGTAAGTTAAAGCTGATGTGGAAAACATCACTTTTAATTTTCTGATATTTGTGGCATGTTTAACTTCTGTTACATTAGCATAGATTTTGAACTGAATTTAACATTTTGATATAAAAGAAAAAAAGGCGAATTTATGAACACACATTTGAATCCACCAGATCATTTTGTGCACTTTGGGGTTCACATCACAGAGTCGAATGCATCCTATGAGAACATGGGCATTGTCCATATCATGTCCTAAAAGAGCAATAGGGCCAGGTAAAATGACTACCAAACTTGCTAATCTACTTGTGATGCCACCTGAGAAGTGGGGTATAAATTCTAAATCCTGAGGTACTTAGAGGTCTCTACTCCCATTGATTTCAAAGGAAGGTGAGGGTACTCAGTGCTTTCCAGAATAAAGAGCACCATAGGAGGCTAGGATGCAGAGACCTTCGGTACACTATCGGTACACCAAATATCTCCACATTGGAGCCTTCTGTACACTGGAACTGTGCTCTACCTCCATGCTACTGCATTACGTTTGTGAGTGGGAGAATGATGATCCATCAGGCAGATTTCCTTTCAGGGATGGGGAAACAAAGCTGAGTCTGAGGATACAGAAGTCCAGAGGCTACAAGAAGCCTGCAGCCACAGATCAAGTTCTGCTGGTGCTCTGCAGCATTGGAAGAAAATTTCCATCACTCACAAACACACAGACCACTTTGAATCAAAGTCCATTCACTCAGACTTTGCAAGGAGACAATATTTGGCCTCTGAGGATTAATCTTCTTTTGATTCACATGTGCAAATTTAATTGTAGTAGGAGTTAATGAATCTAGAGCAGAATACAAACCTAAGCAACTAAAAATGTGTAAATATGAGGAAGAAATTAATGGAAATTGACCTTTAAAATTCAAGTTCTCTCTGTGAACAGCATTTGTGATGATTTAGTGAATGTATTTAATTTTAAATCTTTAAACATACTCTATGTTTTTATAACTAATTTGGGGGGCATATTTTATATCTATGCATACATAGTTATATTAGTAAAATACCTGGACATTACTACATCTTCTCATTTCTTATTGGTTGAAACAGCCTTATGACCCAATTATTAAATCCTTCTATTAAATGGAAATTGATATCATCATAAGGTGATAGGGCCTGATGATTCATGGTTTTGTATAACTAGGCAATAAACTTCAGCTCACTTACATGAATTGATCTGAGAGCATAGAGAAGTTAAATGCTGATGAAATGTTAAAGTAAGTGCTTGACATCACAGTACTGGTTCCTGTGTAATGTTAGATATACTGTAAATCATTTAAAATTTAAGTTTGAAAAAATCTTGATTGGGATGTTTCACTGATTTATCCGCTGCATAAAACTTAAGCTATTTTAATTTCACCATTTTTGTAAGACTTTGCCAATACTGTATGTAATTGAATAGGAAATAAACAAATGACTAAAAGCACATAAGAAACTACAAGTATATCAGTACTGATTATAACAACTGTAGGTAATTGGCAGAAGATAAGTGGAAGTACAATAGTTCAGTTTAGTTTATCATCACTTAGTTTACAATAATATTTCTCAGAATTTATAATGTAATTTGGAAGAAAGATATGTAAGAATTACTGCATGTCTTTTCCAAGAGAAAGGAAAGGAGGGACGAAAATCTGATACAGAAAGTAATAGTCTAATAACGTCCTGATCCATCAGATTCTATTTTAACAGAGCTTTTTAAGGTAGAGGATAGATAGAGTTTGAAAAGCAATAGATGATGGTTGAATTACAAGATTCTCATAGAACCAAAAGAATTATGGTAGACTTTCTTACAGGCAACATGGATCTGCACAGAAATGGGTAATCATTAGTATAAAACTAGCATGTAACATTTTCGCTTGAAAAGTCAAATCAAATGAAAATACAATTAGCAATAGGTTTCAGCCAGTTAATTATTCATCCTGAGCAGCATATAAAAATTTAAAGCTCTGTAATTGGCATGCTATATTTATAAAATCTGTTCAAGATACTGTGCTATAAAGCTTATCTGTAAATTTCACAGATATGACTGTAATATGACTGGAAATTCTCTGCTTTTAAATTCCATTTCTCTTATATATTTTTTTTTATTAATTTTATCATCAAAAGTATTGTTATTAACAAAATTAGTAAAAAAACAGAAGTAGAACTTGATATTTTTTATTTACATATTTATTAACTATTGCATTGTATACACATCGGGATATACAGTTAGATAAACAGATGAGAATTGTAATAAGTATTTATTAATGCTTTAGATGAATGCAATGTGCAGTATAAAATCACAGGATAATACTGATAGACTTGACATGAAGAAGGTAAACAAATGAAAAATATTAAATAGCAGCAAGACAGCTATTAGGATAAAGAGATTATAAATCAATCAAAAATAAATATGGACATAAACATATGATTATAACATAATTAACTCTTTTTGTACCCCTTTTGAAAGTATTATATTTCTATTATTTTGCAGTATTATATATTTTTCCAGGATTTTCTTCTGTCAGATGTTTTTGAGACTAACATATTAAATATCAACAAGAGCCCTGTTACATTTCCTATGCTGATATTATACTCACATAATTTTAATGCATTTAATTTTGTTTTATAACTATCAGATATCAAAACAAATTTTAGCTACCAGAAAGATGACATCACAATTTATTTGTTTCAGTGAATAACCACAATGCTTAATTTCAGCAATTCCATAACTGTACTTATGGTTGTCAGAGAAGGCCTTTTACATACTGTATGCGCTACTCCCACAAATAAGGCTATTAATAATAAACAGCAAAACTGCTTATCTTTGATAACAAATTAACAACAACATTAATATTGGTATCATTATAATCTGGATGATGATTTCATTCTTCAACCAAGGCTAATTTTAAAAGCAACATTTTAACATAGTTTGTTGACTTTAGCAATCAATTATTATCAAGATACAATAATGGCTGTTTCAAAATGGATTGTTTTCATCATTAAATTATTCCCCTTTCCTCCTTTCACATGATCTGCCTATGGCAGGGAACAAATGTGATCACCTGTAGACATCTGGCAGGAAAGCGGAAAATGAAATCAATAGCAAAGTATTTAAAGCAAAAAAATTCTTCAGGGCCAGGCCTAACTTTGGTTCTTATGATAGGGAAGATATTTGTAATATTAGATGTATACTTCTTCATGTTTTGTCATTTTCTTCCACTGTCTGAGATGCAGTAATGCTTTAAAAAAAATCTACTGACAGTTAATTAACACACAGTCTTATTATAGAGGTCTCCTCCAAAGCAGGCAGATTCAAGTAATACTGAGGTGATTGTCATAAAGGGAATGTTTACAGTGGGGTTCGCAGATGGCTGACATGACAGCCAAGCAACAAAAACAGTCTAAAATCAAATATAGCTTTAAAATATGGGCCAGTTTCCTTCTCTGTTTCTCACAGCTATCTTTAGCAAATGTCTTAATCTGTTCTTTTCATGCAAGTTATTCCCAAACAGCCTTGTCATTGTGAAGGGGGTCCTGAAGTCAGTGACAGTTGTGTTAATTACTCAGAATTGTTAAAAAAAAATCTAGATTACTAACTTTAAGTATAATGTTGTTTGTGTAATATCCTGCTACAGTCTAAAAGATGAATTGCTAGTTCTACAGGGACAGCTATTGGCTATTTGTGATTGACAATGTTAGTATAATTGTATGACTTTCTTGTATAATGGTTTAAACAAAAGTAAATAAATAGTTAAAAAAAACCCACCAAAAAGAACTGGAAAGCTTAGCTGTGTTTAGTGCCCATTGATGAAAGCGCTGTTCTCTGATCCATGCTGCTATTGTTGGTTTTAGTTTAGCTCCCTCTCAATCAATATCTCACAGGGCATGATTTAATAAGGTTTTATAATCTCCAAAAATGGGGGGAGGGCAGTTGTGGTATTGTCATTCATCAAAGGGGGCCTTTCAGGTTTCTTGGCTTTCACCTGCTGGGACCCATTTGGTCTCTTTCAAAGAGAATGCAATGACAAAATGAATGAGAAATGCTAGAATAAGAGTGCCTTATTCTACCCAATAGTATAATCAATGGGTACTTGTAATCCCTATTGTACTTCACAGAGGTAGTTGTAAGACAATTAAATCTCGCTTCTCAGGCAAATGATTTTGGTAGTTAACCTGAAACAGACAACAATATTGTAGAGAATGAATGCATTTGAAGCAATGATGTAATGGGATACTGCTTAGCCAGAAAAGCCTCTCTCTCTCTGTCTCTCTCTCTCTCTCTCTCTCTTTTTTTTTTTTTTTTTTTTTTGGTAGCATGGCGCTACAGTATATGTGGACTTTAATTACTGAAAAATACTGTCAAAAAGTAGGGGATATTTTAAATTTAATTTTAAAGATGTAAGCAGGGGGAATAATCTTGATCTATGTTCTTTTAAATGCACAGTTTATATTTTAAATTAATAATAAGAGAACTTTATTTCTGATCATATTCTAAACTGTAAATGGTAGTTTAACAAACAGCAACATTTACATAGTTAACATCAGCTTGATGTGACAACCAATTTAGCTTTAATTTCATTTGCATCAGCTAAATTCAATTTCAAGTCTTTTCCCTCCTTACTGAATTGCTTGCATGTCAAAAGAGAGCTTGTACTATTTTGAAGAGACATGCATTCATTTTGTACTCTGCATTATTTGCCCACTTTCTGTTGCATGAACATTATTCCCTGAAAAACATTTACCTACTGCATCAAACCAGCTTATATATTTTCCCCTTTAAAATTGTGCCTTTTTATTATTAGGCATATTTTAAAAACATTTGCCTATTTTCATAGAATTTTGAACATTTCATGCTATAATTAAAAAGAGTACTTTGCAAACAAAACAATGTTCAAAGCGCAGTGACAAATATTGAACACAAAATATCAGAGAGAGAATATACTGCGGGCCCTTTGGATACATTTGCATCTATTTTTTTATTGATAATATACAACAACTTAAAGGAAATTCTCTCTTCCATTTATGCTATAAAATATTGGACCTGAAGCTCAGCTGGTGCAAATCACTGTAGTTCCTTTGGCTTCAATAGAGCTACACTGATTATATCAGCCAGGGGTCTGACCAACTATTTTAATTTCTTTATTCTAATGTTGAAAAGGGGGGGGGGAAATCCCAGATTAGGGATAGCCAAAAATGCTCATTGTAAATAGCCCCGATCTTTCAATTTGTGTATCAGTTCTCGTATGGCACACTTCTGTTACCCTGACTCAAACTGAGTACTACCTTTCTTCACACATAGAGTTCCACTGATTTCAATGGTAGAAAACTAGAATCTGATCCTGAATTTTGATTTGTAAAAATGGTTACATTTATATACACTTTAAAAAGATGCTCTGTCTAGTGTCCAACCCTGAAGAAATGGTTGTCTTGTCTCACAGAAAATAAAGGAACCAAAGCTTATTGAAGTCAATGGGAGTCTTCCCATTGAAGTCCCTGGGCTTTGGATCTGGCCCCAGTTGAGCATTTTGTGGTATACCATATGAAGGCTGCTATATAAAGTGAAACTGTATGCTTTTTCATTCTATTGTTTTCTAAAGCCAATGTTCATTCAGTTCATTAAATGAAGGACACAGAATACAAGGCCTCAAATAAAATAAATTACTCTTTACAGTAATTCTCCTGCAAAATAGAGGTGGACTAAGAATGAAGAACCTGATCCTTTTTGGCATCACCAAATTGGTCTAGGCAGTCGGATAACTCAATCCCTGGGTGTTTAAAAAACAGCAGTTCGGGTGTCTGATTTCTGGGAGAGATTATCCAAAACAGGCTGTCTGGGTTAGACTGGGTATTCTGTTAAAACCTTCCTGCACTACTGACTCAGTAGGAAAAAGTGTCTGTGTAGGGAAGATGAGGACTAGAAGAGGACATAAAGGGAAAAAAATGCCGTTTCCTAGTGGATCTGGGAGGAGGAGTAGTGGGATAATGGCATGGTTTCAGTGTTAGTTTACAAGAATACCATGACAATGACTATACATTTATCAGATACAAATAGACTATACAGCACTGCTTACAAGAGTTTTAATATCCTTCCTGTCATACAGAAAATATCAACATGTAATTGAAGGGCAACCAAAGTGCAGGACCCTGCATGATTAGCTTAGCCTAACATTTTTCATTGGACATCAAATGTTGGCACCAATATGTGATAAAATGTTTGATTGTATCATCAACGTTTCCCCTTCCTCCTCCTCTTCCTTAAACATCCTGGTGAAATCCTAGCCCCACTGAAGTCAAAGGGAGTTTTGCCATTGACTTTAATGGATACTTAATTTAGGGGATAAAGAAGAACAGGAGGACTTGTGGCACCTTAGAGACTAACAAATTTATTAGAGCATAAGCTTTCGTGGACTACAGCCCACTTCTTCGGATGCATATAGAATGGAACATATATTGAGGTTTAACAATATTGCTGGGTGGGTTAAGGGAACTGCTGTTTAGGGGATGAAATCCTGGAAGTGGCTTGTGATTTGCAATGCAAGAAGACTGGCAGCAACAGTGGCATCAGCTGTTGAGGTTTGGTACAAAATCCAGTGGCCTGAGTTTACTGTGTGGGAATATTTCTTCACACTTATTTCTCGTACAGCAGGCTCCACGGTAGAGTTAACAGTGTCCTTGGTAGTTACATTTATCACAGTATTTGTGGGGTTTTCCATTCTAAATATAAGGAATACTGCAAATACCATGCAAAAGTCAAATACCAGAGCCTGATATTAGTTTTGGTATTAAAGTAGTGTCCAGGGGCTCCAAATTTTAGTCGGTCTTTTTTTTTTTTTTTTTTAAAGAGCCTTCTCCTCTGATATTCATACAAATAATATTGTATATACTTCTTCAGGGCTGAGCCAGATTCACTATGGCCTCACTTTCTCTCCCCTTCCAGCTCAGGCTTTGTGTCACTGTCAGATTCTCTAACCTTCCATAAAAAATGGTTGGGAGGTTCCTTCAAAGGTGTAGGTGACATTGATTGCTGTAAGTTGAGATCTATAGCTTAACAGTTCATTCAGTGTAGAGCCTGCACTGATTTTCTTTGGTTGACAAGACACACATAGAAATAATCAATATCAGTACTACTATTGGTGTGGATGGACCTTTGTGAGATGGAGTATAGATTCTAGAATTACTATTGTGTTACACATAGAGTTAATAACCTTGAATATAGATTTTTGACTTCTTTTGTCAGCACGAGGGATGGAAAGAATTAGCCTCACATTCTCCCTGTTGTTCTAAGTTTTATTTGTTATATTTTTTTTCTTCTCTGCCTTTGAAGGCATCAGTATTTATCCCTCTTCTAGTGTTTTCTTCTCAAATTTCTTAATCCCAGTTTTGGTTCCCAGGATATTCTGGAGGTTCCATTTGTTTAGTTCTTGTTGTTTTTGGAATAGTTATTTTCTTACTTTTTAAATTAAGGGCAAACAGGTAGAGACATAATGCCAGTGCTTCTGTAGGGCTATTTAACTCATCTGGTGAGCCAGCACCGTACACATCACTGTACTTCAGAAGACCTTTCAGAGTAACACCACATACAGCAGAGATGGCAATGTGGTCATCTAACTCATGCTGCTTTAAAAAAACAAAAGATCTTCCACAGTTTATGAGAGTGGTGACTGATGGCAGTCTGTGTTCTCTTTTCTTGAGAGTGAGGCTGAGCTTTGTTGCAGACTAATAGCCTAGGGCAGTTTGCTAGCTAGATGGGACTTCATAAAAATATGTGCAAGGATGAAATCACAAGATTGTTAAGGTGGCTTCTTGTTGGTTTTGAGGGCAGTATTAGCTTGGCTGTTGAGATAGGTTGCTGTGCTGTGAAATGAAATAAGTGCCCACTGTGCCTAGAAAGAAGTTCAAAAACATTAATTATGTGTCTTCTTTTTCCTTTCTTCTTTATTTTGTATGTTAAGGACATGAGATTCTGCCCTCTGTAAAGCCTGTGATGTTGCTGTGAAATTAAATTTATGCTTAATGGGCTAACTTCATTTCTGTTTCACCCCCACAGACCACAGTAGAGTTACATCAGGATGAATTTGCCCCATGGTGTCTAGCTGATGTGAACTTTTATAACAAAATTCTCCTTTCCTTCCTCTACTTTGTCTTACTTTACCATTGTAATATTTTGTGATGTTTTAAGGCAATTAAAAATGAAATCCATGCCCATTGTCCCTAAATTTTAAGAGAGCAAAAACTGTATTTATTTCCTGATGAAAAAGCAATTTTAAAAAAAGTATAGTTAGATATATTGAAGTGAGTGCACTACATTTTTTATGTTGTATTTCTATTTTTGTTCAGGTTAGCTGCTGACTTGGCTGAATTATCACAAATGATGTACCCCCACAAACTGAAATTTTTTGGGAGAGTGCAAGTTGTTGAGGTACGTGATGTGTTCCTTGTAGTTACAGATTAATATTCAGCATGAATGCAGTAAAATAAGCTAACCAAGATCAAAAATCACAAGACCACACAAAAACCCTAAGGAAAACAATACAAATCCAAGAGGGGGAGGGAATGGGAGGAGGTAGTGGTGCCCATGGGGGCTATTTTTTGAATACACAGACTTTATTTTAGAATAATATTACAGAAAACAAAATATTACTTAATACAACCAACCCCCCCTGCAAATCTAATTATAAATATATTTGGGAAAAACAGTGTCTTTTATTTCCCTTTTCCAACTCAATCTTCAGTCATCAATTTAACTGGAGCCTCCCAGTACTTCTATTCCCATCTGTATTCTCCCCTCCATATTCCCACAGCTGAGAGGGATATAAACTACTGTTGTTCTCCAACCCTACAAAAATGTAAATATGGCACTAATGTCTCTCAAATTTTAATATAGAAGTTACAGAAACCATATCAAACAGGCTTTTCAAAATATTTCAGTTCAGTGTCAAAAAATGTTAAACAAGTTTGTCATTTCTAAGTTGTGCTTCTTGGCACTGCAGATATGATTTTGCCCATATCATAATCAGAGACCATTTGAAATGGCTGCTGGTATTACTACAAACTCTTGTACAAGACTATTTCACTGAGCAAGTAGCTTGTGAGTAAAGGCCAGCTTCCTCGATATGCATGTGTAACCCATATGCCCCTCTGGCTATGAATTGCATAGTGCAGTAAATTGTGTGGCCCTTGTGTGTGCGAACGCTGACGGGGATTAAGATCAACTCTCTCAAGGCTGATTCAGGTGAATAGATGCACTGCCTAGTTCTTTAGCAGGGAGAAGTTGATGTGTTGGCAATAAAATACCTACTCTAAACACAGTTAGATGGGTGTCACCATATAATACCTTAATCCTTGTGCGAAAAACTAGTCCAGGCACACTCAGAGGAACAAATCTAGAAGTATTTTATGGCCAGATCTCTAGGCATCTGCTTCTTCAGAATCTCCTGTAGTACTGATGGTTCCTCCCAACCCTGGTTACAAAAATATAGCAGCCTTACAGGGACACACTGTTACAAGTATCTAAGCCTTCCTTCATTGTTTTAGCTTCTCTCTATTAGAAATCCATTAACTTCTTGAAATTTTGTGTCAAGCAGCATTGCATTCAATGGTGGCTCTTAAAATCTCTCCAGTTTCATTAGACAACTAAATGTTTGCTTTTCACTATACTTATGGAAAAGTCCTACAAGATTCAATAAAACCTGCTAAGATTTTTTTGGACAATCTTATAGAATTGGATAGAAAATTCTATAGGAAGAATCAAAAACCCTAGACACAGTGTTTCATTCGGTGGGCCAAATAAGCTGGTCTAAAGCAGCATAGCTTCATTGCAGCCAGGGAACAATTGTGATTTATATCAGTTGAGGGCCTGGCCCTGTAGTTTTAAGTGTATCTTCTAGAAGACTTGGTTAAATTTCTATAGAACCTTAATGGTTTAAACTCTATTAAATTCTATAAGATTTATAAAAGGTTTCCTTTTCAATATTCTGGTTTGTAAGAATAGGGAAATAAAAGAGAATACTGTAGCTACTCAAGTAACTATGTTTATTTATCTTAGATAATACTGGTAGGTTTTTAAGGCCTGTGGCTGTACAGTCAGATCTACCCACAAGAGTTTGAACCCCACTGTCAGAGGCTCACTAGAAGCAGCTCTTTGTGGCCAACCCCAAGACCCACATTGGATTGGAGGATGCAGCATGGTTTCTGTCATCTGAAAATGAATCAGATCTAGGTGCTTTATAGCAAAATTCCTTATTCAAAGGGGGGGGGGGAGAACATGTGAAATGTCTACACTGAAGCCCAACACCCTGGAAAGTTTGCGCAGTTTCAGATTTTGTTACAAACTAACAACTTGAGCCCGGTTCATCAAAAGGTTCACAAACCTCAAGCATACCTGGGCCCTGCTTCAAGACAGGTTAGGGTTTGCTGTCAAAGCTATGTGAAATTAGCAATTTCACATCGTTCCAATGTGAACTTGGAGAGTTACCAAAGAAAAGCTTAATTCAAGCCCCTGTGAAACAAACCACTGCATTTTACATGGCTTTAGAAAATCCCAAAATAGAAATACGTTTAAAAATCTTTTTGATTATAAGAACTCACATGATAGCAAATCAAAGACCGTGAAATCTATTATATCTGTATAAACATAACTATATCAGTAGCACATGAAATAAATTATGCTGCTCAGTTTCTCAGTGTGTAATATCTTTTCTGAGCATATGTAAATTTGCTATAAGAGGTTTAAAAAGAGTTTCTTAAAATATACTCCAAACTACAACAGATTTGTCATTCATGCACTGCTGAGCATACAGGCTTAATTTTACTTTTTTGCTATTATTTTAAATCAAGGCACTTATCCAAAAGATCAAAACAGCTTTTAAATGGACATTTTGTGATGGAGGAAGTGATAATATGTGCAAGAATATGGTAATTTTTCATATTGTGGAGGTGCAGATAGGTAGTGGTATAAAGCTGATAGGTATGTTGTGAAAGTATAGAGATAGTGAGCCAAATCCATCTCTGATGTAATTCCTTTGACATCTAGGAATCCATATGACATCTATGGGGTGAATTTGACCCAATAGGTCTAAGCATGCACCAATTTAGGGGAGTGTTGAGAAGAGTCTTTCAAGTCTCGATCCTGAAAATCAGAGAAAACATTCTAAAATATAAGGGACAGTACTTGAAGAGAATGGTAATAAAAATTAGGGAAGTTATACATTTCCTGTAGCCTTGATATTAAAGGTATTAAAAGAATGTTCAGCTATCATTTTGATATCCAGCATTAAATTCTGCTCTTCCTATCCTAGGCCTTAATGAGGAACACCATACTGCCAGAAAGGGGAAAGACAAAAGAGAATTTTTTATTAAAAAAAAAATCAGGGGACATTGAGAGATATGGTTAAGAATATACAAACTTTATATAGATTTGTTTTTGTACTAGAATAATGCTAGAGGAAGTCATCAATTTTACTGAAACTGCCTATTAAGATAAGGTCCATAATAAATATCAGAATGTCCCCTAAAGTGCCCAAAGGTAAAGTTTCACAACACCCCCCCCCCCCCCCCGCAACAAAATAGATTTTAACTTTTATCATTCCAAATTTAAGTCCATTTTTCATGATAGAAATAAAACCCTCCTTTGTGTCCTGCAACGAGGCATGTGACTGTAAGATCCTTCTGAAAGAAAGTGCAACATACATGAATCAACACTGTTCAAACACATGAATAGAATGAACACACAGATGCTTTATAATTCACCACTGCAGAGGTCCCAGTGTGGTGCTTTCATGCCACCTAGTGGACTTCATCCAAAACCACCATATAAGAAAGGACATCTATAAATCTCACACTAAGTTCAAATTTTTCCAGACTAAGATCCAGAACCAGCACTACTAACTCACGCAAAAACTTCCTCAAACAACAATGGGCAAAATTCTGCAGTCATTAGGCCACAACATAAGATAACGCTGATTGATTGGTGGTTTTTTGTACTTCCAAAACCACTGCTCTCAGGAACATTACCCTTCAGGAGCAATTCCATTCCAAATAGCACTGCACACACCATTTTGAATATGCAGGGCCTGATTTTCAAAATATACCTTTTAACCTATCCAGACTCAAATATATGTCAAATACTCAAAATGAGGAACACAAAAAGAAATGCAAGAAACTTAAAATGCTGTGGGAATCATTCCTTTAGTGTAAATAACTTTCTATAGCATCAGTTTCATGATTATTTCTGATATGAATAATTTTTACCAGTGAAGATGGCTAGTTAGACACCCAGCTGGCCACTTGTGAACACAAATACTTAATTTTCTTGTGCAAATTAGGATCCTGATGCAGAAAAGATGGACACATGTTTAGTTTTGGACTCACAATGGATTTACAGTGTGTAAATTAAATATGTGTATATTTTTACATGGTCATATAATTGCACATGATCCTAGTCTTCAGAGGTTTGGAAGCTAAAACAGTATGAAACAGATTTCCTGAACCAAGAATGGTCATAGCTAATTGGCACTAGTGCATTTTTAACACATACATACAGATTTGTGTGTTTTATTCCCACCCCCACTCCCTCAGATGCTGGCACAGGAATTCCTGGTTTTGACCACATTACAAATCTTAATGCCAGATGTGCATTTCATGCTATAATCATTAACAACTGGAGAAATATCCTCCATCAGCACTTAATGAAGAGAAATTGATTGGTTTCACAGAGCCATGCAGAATAACTGACTTTACCGTGTGCTGGTGATGCTTAGGTGGCTTTTTTGGATGCCCTGAGATATTCATCTTCTGCATCTATGTTAAAGACTTACTCCTCAATCCTTGTCCTGGTGGGAATTTCTGCTCTGACACAACCTGCTGCCTGGGAATTCTGTCATGGCTCTTTGGATTAGCTGATGATCAGATTTGCTGTGAAAATATGAAATTTGTTCCTCCTCAGCTCATCTCTCCCCACTTTTAAAAATTATCTGAAGGCCCCCTTTTATCAGAGGTATTTTTCAGTTTCAAATCTCTGTTAGCCCTTGCACAGCAAGATAGCTCTAAGCCCTGCCAAATACATGTGCTATTTCCAAAGCATTTTATTTGGCTTTTTATCTGGTTGTATATTGTTTTTATAATATTCTTAATTTTATTGCACTAAGGGCCTTGGCTGCAGGAGAGATAGACTTTATAAATATAAATTTTTATTATTATTAACCACACTGGGAGGGCAGCAAATACTTGGACAGTGGATCCAGGGCACACTTTGGCTATTCATAAGCCACAATAGGGAAAATCCAGTATAACACTACAAATAGATAACTAGTGGGTATAGATCATATCTAAAGTCCTATTGGATAGGAGCCCTCTTTTATTACAGTAAACACCCAAAGAAAGAAAAATAAATAAAATAAATATTGATACATTAGAGCCTAATCATGCAGCAAGCTCCCTGAGGGCAAACCTTGGCATCCCCGTAGGGCTCCACTGAAGTAAATGGGGCTCTGTGAGGACAACAAGGTCAGTCTTCATGGAGCTCATTGAAGGATCCTTAGGCCCCAATCCTGTAACTGCCAAAGTAGCCTGTTCACATTGTATCAAAGAACTTAGTAGGGCTCTGTGCAGGTGTCTGAGTCCATCCACACAGAGCCCACTGCAGGATCAGAGCCTAATTTATTAGCATATATTTCTTTTTTAAAAGTCAGTGGGGCTCTTCATGAACCCATCCATGCACTATCAAATCAAATGAACACCAAATAGTCATAGTAATTATAATGAATTATAACAAGCAACTGCTCTAAGTACTAGACTTTAGGATACTAATAAACCTGGCTTTGGAATAAGATCTTGAATTACATCACAATCTGAATATTGACTGAAACAGAGGACTGAGACTTTTAGAATAATAACGGGGTTTTAAAAAAAATAAGATAGGCGGCAGAAGTTGTATAGAATTATGCCTAAGAACTAAGGAAAACATAATGAGTTCTACACACTGGAAGAATTCCCGAAGAAGAGTAGCTGCCCAATAAGGCTAAGTTATCCCAATTTTGGTTCTTCACGTTAAAACCCCAGTATCATATGCAGTTCCCCAATTCTTGCTTTTCTAAATTGATGTAACCTGTCTGTTTTGTGAAAATTCTCCTCTTGTGACTCATTCTTTGCTCTTTTTGGACTTTGATATCCTCAAAGCACAATCTGGATGCACAACCTGAAGCACAGATGCAAAACCTAGATAAGCTGAATACAAATTTTGCATAAGCTAGAAAGGAGGCTTATATTCCACTACTTTCATATCTAAATTGCACACTGTATTTTGAATGTCAGTCTGGATGGAATAGACTCCCAGGTTTCCTTTTTACATTTCCTCCTATTAGGACTAAAACTTCATAATTATTGTGTAGAAGATACAGATATTCACATTATGGAAACAGCTTCTTACATAGAGCTGCAAATTTATGCCTAATTTTATGCCCATAACAAATTTCCTAGTATTATATTATTGATTTTAGTATTTTAACTCTTTGGTTAAAAAAAATCCACTAGTTATCTGCTTCTGGTGTTTTTCTTAATTCTGAATCTTATTTAAAAGCTTATTTTCTGAATGTTGGAGCTTTGGCCTGCTGCCCTTCCTCAAGAGATTAGTCCCATTGACTTCCTGGGATTACTTATGTGAGTAAAAGCTCCTTGATCTTTGCCACTTAAATAGTACACAATAAATCCTATCAATTGCAGAGTCCTGGCTCTGTGGCTCCTAATATGTTGTGTGTATTTCACACCATTAGGGCATCTATTCATCTCATTCCTTTGTTTCACTCCCTGCTTCTTTCTTGCCCTGGTTCATGTCTTTAAAAATATCTTTTTGTTTGTTTGTTTTTGACAACTCCTCTCATATCACATGTCCCTCACTTTACTTCCCAATTACCTTCCATCCTACAGTGGACAATACAAGACATGCTTTCCATTCAGTTAGTAGTTCAGGGAGACACTGTATTGATCAAAACAGGTTAAATGACATGTCAATTCATGAAATGTCTAGTTACTATACAGTTTCCTATTATAAAATAATGTATTAAACCAGCTAATGTAGATGCAAATCAGTGCTCTCTACTGGGCATAACCAGAATTGGTCATCTGTGTTTCACAGACTCTGTACTGCTAAGAAATAAAAGATTTTTCCTCTGCAGCTCAAGTAATAAGGGTCTATGCTTTTGGACTAAAAGGATCTGAATTCTATCTATTGCTATTGCAGCAAAATTCTAATGTCCAGGTTGCACAGCAAAGTGACAACAACTGTCAGTTATTTTTCCACAGATTTGTGACAACAGATTTATATTGTTCTATTAGAATTTTCATTTACATCTTTCTCTTGTTGCATGTGCTACCTCTGTACCCTTCAATGTTCAAAGAATGAAAATTAATATTGCTAAGAAACCAGAGGAACATCTGATTAATGCTATATACCAGTTCTGACAATGAGTTACTTAGTCTCTTGGTACCTTAGCTATCCCACCTGTACATTGAGGATAGTAATGCTTACTCACCTTTTCAAAGTTTGAGCTCCACACATGAAAAAGTTCTATTTAAGTCCAAAATATCATTTCCACCATATATTATATACCATTAAATTTGTGTACTTGATTTTTTTGTATTTTTTATGTATTTATAGTTCAGTGACCTTCCTTTTATGACAGTGAGTCAACACAGTTACCATGGTGATAGGTTCATTACAACTGCTGCTCAAACTATGGTATAATGCCAAACTTACTCCCATAAAAATTAATAGAAATACTCCCAGTGACTTCAATGGGAACAGGATTGGATCCTGGTCACAGTGGGCCAGATTTTCAAAAATGCTCAGTAATAACAGTCAGTGCCATCATTTCAAAAGTGCTTAGCAGCACATTTTGCATGCTGAACTCTTTGAAAAACATGGTATAAGTGTCACATTGAGAGCTTTTAAAACCGGCACTTTTTTCTGTATAAAACAGAAACTTATCTCTAACCCAACTGTGGGTGCTGAGCCCTCGAATATAGCCCTATATTTTTCAGGTATACTCTATGTGTCTGTGTGTGCACACTTGAGTATGGATACGGAACTTGCTGGTCAAATTTAAATCTTTATGTGGAGCTGCATAAATTGGTTCACTTCTAGTCAGGCTGATAACATTCTAAGAGCCCAGCGCTCCTATATTACCTTCAATAGGGGGGTTGCTGATTACAGTGGGAGCAGAAATTCCAGAAGTGTGCCTTATGGGGCATTACTTCAAAACTCATTTGCCTTCTCTTACACCTCATCAATTCTCTGAAAAATAAAATAAACCCAAAATTAAAAAAGTAAGATTAAACAAAATTTCACACTATAATTATTTACCTTATTGAGAGAGAACTATCACTAAGGCAGATCTTGGGAACCTAGCAACTCAGGAGGACAGATACATTCAGTGAGAACTAGCTAAATATAATCAGGTTGCGAATTACTGTTAGATTACACCTTTCCAAATCAACACATCTGTGTGTATAATATGACTGTAACATACATCTTTCAGATATCCAGGATAGTGTACAATACAGGGAAGTCAAGCATGGCTTAACCAGGTTGGCATGAAAAAAAGTTGTGGGAATTTACCATTGTTCTCTGTTTATTTTTCTTTCTTTTCTAGTTTTGACTTGTTCCGATAGTAGCTCATTGAATGGCTCAATCCTGAAAGGTGCTACGTACCTTCACGTCCTCTTGACTTCAGTAGAAACTGAGGACATTGAGCCCCTAGCAGGTGGCTCTAGTGGTGGCCTTCATCCCGGCGTTCTCCCCGGCAGGACAGTGCAGTGTCACTATTGCATCTCTGCCTCAGTTTCATTGAGTAAGAGCTTTAATAAATTTTAATAAGTATACTGAACAGCACCCTTTCATGATCTAGTTTAGTTAACCCCAAAGGCAGATCACACAAGTAGATCCCCCTCTCAACTTTTCTGGGAAATATTGGGCTATCTTCTAAACTGTCCCTACAGTTTCCCTCTGTAAGGCAGGAGTTTCCCAAAATTCTCCTCCATGGAGCTGGAGCTGTGGTTCAGGCCAGCTACAGGATTTTTGCCAGCTTCTCCTCTAGTTGGACCCTTTTACCAATCAGTCTTTCCACCCTCAGGCTAGGAGGGTGCAGCAGGTAGACCTTCCCCTACTACTCTTTTCTCGCTGCTAATTCAGGGTCCTGCAAGAACCTCCTTGCTCCCTGCAGTATCTACAGGTATCTGCCCTTCTATGAAGGAGGAAGCATTTATGCTGGCCTCTTATCCCAGCTCATTCTTTATTGGTTGGGTGAGAGGGGAGCCCTGCCCCACCCTCTCTGCAAGGCTCCAGGTCCCAGGCCCTTAAAGATACAGTAACAAGATTCCTTCCAACTCTACTTCTTCCCAGGACCTCTTTCCTCTCTCCCCATATCTCTTCAGTCCTTGTGTATAAGACCACTCCAAATTCTTAAAGGCCTCGTCACATGATGGGAAGGAATGACCTGTAGGCAGTACTGCCCTTATGGGGCAGACAACCCTATCACTAAAAACATGACAGGACTTGACTCCAACATAAAATACCTCATGTTCAGAGCAATACAGTGCACTATGGACTTGATCCAAAGCCCATGAAGTCAATGGGAAATCCCAATTGACTTCAATCAGCTTTGGATCAGGTTTTGTGACCACATAGAAATAAAACAACGGAGTGACGTGCCAATCCAATTAAGTAACAGTTGCCTGAATATAAGAAAGGTGAGGAACAGGTCCCTTCCAGACAAAATGAAGGGACTTGTAATCTTGGATTACATACATACATAGAGTGGTCACCATTAAAAGTCAGCATTTGCCAATACTTACCACACTATGTGGTCAGAGATACCCAAATACTTCCCAGCACGATAGCTACAATCTTTCATAGCATAGTAAATGTTAATAAATGATGACTTTTTAATGACAGCCATTGTATTATGATGAGGGAAACTTTATAAATGTGGTAAACTGACAGACAATTGACTATTGCTATATTCATGATATTGCTCAAAAACATTTAGGAAAATTGCTCCTACAAGTAGAATCCAGACATCTTATTTTAGCTTGAGGTTTTTCTCTATTCAAAGAAATACTGTTTCAGCCATGCTGCTGTGAGGTGATTAATTATACCACCCACTCAGTGGTTATATTAATCATAGAGTTCCTTATAGATATTCCAAAAGATTTATTTCTAGTGCTGTTCTATTTCAAAATGCCACCACAAATTCAGATAGGGTGAACAAAGCTGTGTCCTTGAATATGTTCCAGGCCCTGTTGCTTCTTTACAATTGATATTCTTATTTCTGAAAGCATATCGGTCAGTTTGCTTCTCCACTGCTAAGGACAGAGAGAGACCAAGTGCTAGAGATACATATAGTCTAAGACTTTTTAAAAAAAATTTGGACTTAGGCACCTCATCATAGAGTGAGCTGAGCCTGAAGGGGGCAAAAGCCTCCTTGCTCCACCTTGTTCCTAAGCCAGGTGACTAAGAGTCATGTAACAGCACCCCTAAGGCAGTACTTCGTATAAGACGGACTGCCTGCTTACACAATGGGAGAGACTTGTACGGGAGGCAGGTTCTTTGGCAGTACAGACAAGATAGTGGCAAATGGGGAATCTTGACAGGATTCAAAGCCAGGCTGTAGAAGGAGGACTGCAGGTGCCAGGGGATAAAAGACTATAAAGTGCGGTTCCTAGAAGGAGAACCTTGCATTGAGGGCAGAAGTGGTACAGTCCATGGAAGGAGGGCTGCACAGACCCCTGCTGTCCTGGGGAGGATGCTGTGAGACTAGGAAGGCCTGAGGAACTGTATGTTCATTTTCTGTTATAGCATTAAAAAACTAGACCCCAAGAGGGGTGGATTTTATTTGAAATGCCGACATATATGTGTGTGCGCGCACTTGCACACATGCTACAGGGTGTGTGCATCCACTTGTCAGAGCAGGGAAACTGAGTCCAGAATGCTTTTGATGCCATGCTGTAGGATAGCCTGTGCTGGACCACACTGTACAACATAAATGGCTTGATTTTGAAAAAAGATGAGCAACCATGAGCACCTATTAACTTGAAAATCAGACCATTTATTTAGTCACCCATTAAAAAAAAAATCTTACCCTTGTTTCCTACACATCTGGTACAAAGGGCCAAATATTATTCCACTGAAGTCAACGATAGTTTTGACTGCATAGGAATTGCTGGATTTGACCCAAACTGCACAACAAAGACAAGAGGGGCTACAAAAATGAAATATATTATAAAACTACATTGTGTATATAGACTTTCAACATCTCTATGTCTCGCTAATAGGATTATTCATCAAAGATTCCCAAACTAAGTGAAATAAATAACTTGAGTTGTTAAACTGAAGTTTTGCTAGTGTCATAAGAATGGCCATACTGGGTCAGACCAATGGCCCATCTAGCCCAGGGTCTATCTTCTGGCAGTGGCCAGGACCAGATGTTTCAGGGCAATTTCAAGTGATCTATTCCCTATCGTTCAGTCCCAGCTTCTGGCAGTTAGAGGTTTAGGGACATTCAGAGCATGGGGATCCATCCATGATTATCTTGTCTTATAGACAGTGATGGATCTATCCGCCATCAAATTATCTAATTTTCTTTTGAACCAGTTTATGCTCTTGGCCTTCACAACATCCCATGACAATGAGTTCCACATTTACCCTTTTTTCCAGATCATTTATGAATATGTTGAATAGGACTGGTCCCCTTACAAACTCCTGGGGGACACCACTATTTACCTCTCTCCATTCTGAAAACTGACCATTTATTCCTACCCTTTGTTTCCTATCTTTTAACCAGTTACCAGTCCATGAGAGAACCTTCCCTATTATCCCAAGACTGCTTACTTTGCTTAAAATCCTTTGGTGAGGGATCTTGTCAAAGGCTTTCTGAAAATCTAAATACACTATATCCACTGGATCCCCTTGTCCACATGCTTGTTGACCCCCCTCAAAGAATTCTAGTAGATTGGTGAGGCATGATTTCCTTTTACAAAAACCATGTTGACTATTCCCCAACAAATTATTTTCATCTATGTGTCTGATAATTTTGTTCTTTACTATAGTTTCAACCCGTTTGCCTAGTACTAAAGTCAGGCTTACTCGCCTGTAATTGCCGGGGTCACCTCTGTCACCATCCTTGCTAGATGGTTGGTAGTATATTCCTACTGCTGTATGCTTATTGTTTAAGCATGGAATTTCTATCCCTAGAGATTCTATGGTAGAATTTATTCATTTAAGATTTTTACTCTATTTGACTATGCTTTCTTTCACATATAATGCCACTCCCCCACCAGCACAACCTACTCTAAATTAAAAAGGTTTGTGGTGTTGTGAGCAAATTCATGAGACCTGACTCCAATTCCTGATTTCTTTGTCAAAAGTGAAAGTGAACAGAATGATTTCCTCTCAGTCACTGGAAAAAAACACCAAGTGAAATTAGTTGTACACAGAAAAATTGAATAAATGATCTACCTAACTGCCCCTCTGAGCATTGATGCTCCAGTCATCTCAAGGGCCCAAGATCAAGACAAATTTGATCAGTGTTATGCTTTCTACACTAGCCTTCCTCCTTTGGTGGTGCTTTGACACACCCCATTCAAGAGATTTACAATGCAGGGTTAAGCTACTCCCATGATCAAAATTAGTCAGTCATGTAATTCTTATTTAGCAGTCACAGAATTGGTTCCTGGTATATCAAAAAGTTGTGGAAAAGTAAAAATCTTTACTAAATTTGTACTCAGTCATTGAAATCAATAGGCGCTTGCCTGAACAAGGAATGAGTGAAATCTTGAGTCAGTCCCAGGATCTGCCCTGATGATCTTAAAATTGTGATTACATTCAAGGGCCTACTGTCTAGAACCGCTTTATTTTTCTGTCCTTGAATGGGTGAAGCTCATTATGATTATGATATTTGAAGATCCTAATAACATTCCAGAACTCTATGAACTATAGACTATTAAAATCTAGTGTTCTGGAAACCATTTATGCAGCGTCAGTGGACTATAATGAATGCAGTTAAAATAAACTCAATATATGTGCATAAACCTTCTGAAAAGGATAATATTTTTTTATCATTTTTGGTTTTTATTGATATATCTACAACCAAACTGAATGCCAGTTTCTGGGAAATCACAGGTGGAGGTTTCGGGAACTTTTGCAGGTAAAACAGGCAATGAAGGTACTTGCAAGATCTTAGAGTAGATGAGGAAGTGTTAGTAAAGTCATAACAGGAGGATATAGATCATTGACAGAAGACCTTCTTTTACAGTATTGGTAAACTTTCTTAAGATCAGACTGCAAAAACTAGGATTAATCAATTTTGAAAGGGGAAGAATCAGAGGAGACTTAAGTGAGGTATTTAAAAATTATGTAGAGTAAATGATCATGTTCATGTTTTCCCATAGGGCAAGAAAAAGGAAGCACCCAATGGAGTTAATGGCAGGAAAATTTTAATCAAATAAAAGGAAGTTATTTTTACACTGCATGTGTCAAATTCTCTACTGCAAGTTAGTGTCACATACAGTCAATAGATTTTAATAATGATTTGATAGTGTTATGATGTTTAATACGATATATAGATAATATTTCCATTGAGCCAGTGCTGGTCAACCCAATGAGTGTCAACAGGGCCTAACATTTTAGATTAGCCCCATATCCTTAACAGCATCCCAGAAATATGCTTTTTAAACAGCTGCCTTTGTTCTTTGGATCTTCATATTTCTTCTCCACATCCTACTCCTCTAGGCAGGCCTCTCCAGTCCTGCCATCAGGCCTCTCCTGTACTGCCATCAGCAATGCATGCTGTTCCCTAATCCTGCATTGCCATCGTGCAGCTGCAACTCCTCTCCTAGGCCTAGAGCTGCAGCTGCTAAAGAAATGGAGCCAGTGACCTCACATCTGAGCTGTTCCTGCTTGGCAGCTTCACAAACTGGCTTCCCACAGCCTCATCAAAATGGCAGCCCCTAGCCTCTCTGTGCTCTAGACCCAGGAACTGTGGGCCTATTGGTTAGTAGTACCCTGCACTGTGGTTCCATAAGTGACCATTATGGGCTTCCAGTTTCAGTACAACACTAAAGCCAACAAATGAAAAGATACTTTTACAAGTATGGTGAACCATGTGATGGTGACAAACCTAGTAGCCGTTCTCTTTATTCCCTTGTAATTTTCTTTTACCTGGCGCCATTAAAAAATCTAAATTTGTTCATCAATGAAAAATGACAAGTGATCAGAAGGTCCATATTTACTATTACTATTGTTATCATAAATTGTGCCTGATCCTTAAATCAAGCTATACATGGTATTTGAGCTATTGATTAAAAAAAAAAAGTAAAAAAGAGAAAGTGAATGACATCACTTTAGCATCATCACCTCTCAAAGGAGAAAAAAGATGATTCTCACTGATCATCATTTAACACAAGATAACAGAGAAATCTCACTCACTTCTAATTCAGCCTTTCCCGTAAGGCTCAGCTTGTCACAATGTATAGCTTTATTCCCTTTGATAAGGTCAGTTTGCCAAAAAGAACAAAGTGCACATGAGTAATACATTACTCAACCACTTGTATACATACATCTATTTTTCTTACCAGGTCTCACTATTCAGAAAGGTACAGACATGGCACCATGATAAAAAGGGTCATTTAAAAGACTTCGCAGAGGCTCTGTACTGTGAAGGATTGAATTTTCACTTGAATGCCTACATTTTCACATCTTTTTCTTTACAGAAATATTCTTTTTGAATGGCAGACTGCAACTGGGTGGTTTTTTATGTCACTGACCAGGAATATATAAAATATTAGAACACATTTGTCCCAGCAGAGGAACACTGCTAACTGAGATGTACCACACTGTAGTTATGGAGGTTATACAACTCTTACCACTCTAGGCTTGCTAGCTTCATTTGGTAGCTACCTCAAATTCAGTCAAGGTGGAATTCTGAGGCACCTCACTCGTAAATGATAGACAAATTAAAATAAGTTATGAAAACATTAGTTTCCACACTCACCCAATGGATTATTTTCCATAATCACAGCTACTGGCATAATTCTGACTCCAATCCGTTCATTTTATCTTCTCATCCTATTTGAACATTTCAGGGCAACGTTTGTAAAAGCTCTGCTCACAAATTTGTGGGACTAATTGTATGCTTACATCTGTGCCTGCATAGGAAACTAGGGAAGAGAATTAGCATCCTGAGTCCCAATGGGAGATAGAGGTGCTGAGCACTGCATATCTAATAGAGCAGTGAAAAAATTTGTAACGAAACCAAGCAAAACTCGTTGATTTCAGGTTTTATAGTGTTAAACACCTGAAACCTTAGTGTATTTTGGAGAGGTTTGCAAATGTGGAGTGTGTTTCATCTAAACTGGGGTTGATTGTGATTTGATATGGAAATAGGTTTCTTTGCCTGGTGGCATTGGCTGGGTTTTTAGGGTTAATCATTTGTGCAAGAATCTCAAAGTGGAACTAAGCATATCATGCATAACAAAATCAGAAAAAAGATTTGCACAAACCCCTGCAAACAACAACTGTAACATTTCATGCAGCTCCAGTGTGCACTGGCTTAAACAATAATTATTACTTATTATTTGTATTCCAGTAAAATGTGGTAAGTGCTATACAAATATATAGGAAAGCATAGCAACATAGTTCCTACTTTCATCCAGGTAGATCCCAAAAATTTACTAACTGATTTACAAACTCCACTGAGCTCCACGTTAGGACAAATATTCAGGGCTTGATCCAAAGTTCACTGAAATCAGTAGAACTTTTTCTACTGACTTCAGTGGGTTTTGTATCAAGCCTTATATTTTTAACACTCAGTGTAGCTTGTAAATCAGTTTACACCATTCCATTTACTTTTACTATCGTATCTATACTATTCTCTATACATAGATTGGGAAATTTTGCAATAAATGTAATTATTGAGGTAATTCATGTCCTGTTTTTAATGGGGTCCATTTAATAGGCAAGATTCTTCTCTCAGATCCATACTGTTTTGGATCCTAATATGAAGTGTTTCATTCACTAAGCTCTTGATCTTATTTTTGTCACACAACATCTTCAAGCCCAAAGTGAATGATAGTTGATAGACAGGGTCAAGAAGAGAAGCAACTCACTAACAGAAAACAAAAAACAAACAATATAATTCATCTGGCAAAAAAAGAAATATACACACCAAAGTACTTTTAAGACATGAAGCACTAAATAAAGTGGCATCAGTTTTCTTCTTACTATTTGCCCATTTATTCAGGTATTGCCATAGATTTTTCTTCTGACAGAGGTACACGCTTCCTTTCTCACCAAATTCTCCCCTGGCTGGCTGCTTGTCATATGGGTAAGATTTAGAACAAGTCCAAAGAATGTCATAAGCTGAATGCAACCCTGGATCCGTCCCCTGCTGTGATACATGCCTTTCATCTTTCCAAAGAGGAAAATGGTTTTTCATTTTTAGCAAACCACGTGCACGTGTCCTGCCATAAAGTATTTACTCTTTTTCAGAAAAATATATGTGAAAACCCAGTATTCACTTGTTTTAATTTACAGGATATGCAAAATTTTTGTTATACAACTCTAGTTGCTTGCAAATATTTCCTTTATTAAAAAGAGCTGCTGCAGTGAGGTGCTGTTCAGATCTGGGTTTTTGGTTCAGTACATGACAGAGATGAGGACCTGCCTGAATTTCAGGTTTGGATCTAAACTTCCCCAGAGTTTGAAGGTATTCTGGGATTTAGGGAAATCATCTTCAGCTGAGTATCTGTATGTTTTCTGATAGTGTACTTTTCATTATATTTGTACTACTATTATTATTTTGAGCACTGATAGTCTACTCCAATAAGCTAGAAGACAGATCCTCAGCTGGTGTAAACTGTCCAAGTTGCATTGACTTAAATAGAGTTATGACAATTTACATCAACTGATCTGCCCCAGGTGTAATTTAGTCCTCATTATATGCACTTAACCTGTGCTTCTCCTATGTAGGGGAGTCTAAATTGGTCTAACTCATATAGCAAGGAACTGAAGGAGGATAAAAGAAGGATTAAGTTAAAGTAAGATGGGGACTGTCTGCTAGATAAATCATGTCCTCAGCTATTGCAAAATATTAAGTTCAGTAATGAGAGTTTACAATTTATTTTCAGTTTTTGAATTTCTTCCTTTATTTAAACATTCAAGATTCTCAGTTTATTTGTAAGTTGTTTTTGTCATGTGAGTAATTGCTGTTGCATCACCATTATGGTGTGTGGGCATTCTTTTATTCATAAGAACTAGTTCTTGGCTGAAGAAGGTGTTACTATAGTCTCAAGGTAAGCTGTCTGTCAATGATCCATCACCATAGTATCTGGATTCTTCTTTATCCTCTAAGTCCTGGGGCCCAATTTTGCTGTCAGTTGTTCACTTTAAATCTTAAAAGCTGTAGCTAAAGTCAAATATTAAAAAATGTCTTTTTTCTATGTACTTTTGGGACAAATTTGAATAATTAGTACAAAGGATTATTTATTTATTTGTGTTTCAGTAGTGCCTAGAGTCTCCAACTCAGATCAGAGCCCCATTGTGCTAGGCACTGTACACCTGCAATAATAAGAAACCAGTCACTGTCTTAAAGAGCTTACAGTCTAACTAGGCAAGACAGACAAAGACTGGGAGGGGAAATAGGGTATTGAGGTCATTTACCCAAGGTCACACAGCAAGTCAGTGACAGATCTGGGAACAGAAACCAGATCTCTGTCCAGGGCCCTCTCACAAGCACAAAGTTTGTATGTCTACATCTATGCACCTATTTTACTTCTCTCTCTGCCCTTTCTTTGTCACTGACATTTATTTATGCTTCTACTCTTCACTTTCAAAGCTCTCATAACTCTACCCTAGGTCTTTGTCCTTATCTCCTCCTCCACCTACTTTCACATCCTGACCACCCTACCCTACTTTCTTCTCCTGACCACTCCATTTCCTTTCCCTACTTCAGACTTCCAGAATTTTTTCTTTAAAATAATATTTCTTTAAAATACTAATAATACTAAGTTTGATTTGTTATTATATATGTGGGTTATACAAAAGAACACACAAATCGATCTCAACTTACATATGGACATTGCTTTTTAAGCTTGGAGTAATCGCCCCATCAGTATACAGCAAGCTCCGTCCATCACCTCTTAAAATCAAAATAAAACCAAAACAAGCAACCCTACAAGCTCTCACATCCCATGCATCATTCTAGCCTCAATGACCATAGGTAACAGTGTATTAGCTCTGTTACTTAGCTTGTAAGGCCTCTGGGGCACAGTCTGTTTGTTCTGTATTTGTAGAACAGCTAGCACAATGGGGTCCTCTTTCATGACTAGGGCTCTCATGTGCTACCACAATACTACCAGTAATCATAATCTGCATTAAACTGTTCAGTTTTGGATCCACTGTGCCTTTAGTCTCTGACTTCCAAGCCCAGCAAAGCAAATAAGCACATGTCTAAATTTCAGCATGTGAGTCATCCCATTGATTTCAATGGGACTATTCACATGCTTACAGCTAGTTGAAACTTCCTGGATTTTGAATTTTGAATGAAATTTTTTTTGATGAAATTTCCATTTGGCAAAAAAAGCCAGAACATTTCAGGTGATTTCAAATGTTTTGACAATTGAAAATTGTGATGAAATTTGACTACTTTCAGTTAAAAAATATTAAAAATTGTTAGAAAGTCCTGCAACATTTGTTGTTGTGTTTTTTTGGTCTTGTTTTTGGTTTGGGTTTTTTGGTGTGTGTGTAGGTGGAATTTCCACCAGCTCTACATACACATCAAGTGAGATACAGGCTTAAGTATCTTGCTGAAACAGTCCCTCAGACTAGGTCGTTGGGGCAGTAAACTAAGTATTTGGCTCAGGACCATGTATATTATGATAATGATTGCTTTTTCTTTTGGGGTGAGGAAATACCACTTTTTAAAGTGACTGTATTTGTAGCTTATGGCGAAAGCACCTACATCTTGGGATATGTGCTTTTCTAAAGATATAGTATAAATAAAATTAATACATTAATAAATGTACAATATTGACACCATACACATAATAGTTATAATAATAAATAAAATTATCCTATCAGACTGTATAGTTGAAATGATTCCTCACAACACTCTCGTGTGGCTCCTCAGCAGAAGTTAGGTATTGTTGTTGTTCTCTGTCATGCAATGATAATGTGATGGGAGAGTTAGTTTTCAGAGCTAGTGCATATTCAGGTCACATGGCCAGAGTCAAATGTCAGCACAGATGATTTGCTTCTCTAAATGGGGTCTGACTCGGTGCTTGTATACTTTCTGATATCTTTGAATTTCTATGTTGGTTTCATTTGCCCTTGAATGTTTACGAAGATGCCTGCCACTGTCATCTTTGGAGCCTTTTTATTCCCTTTTGTTGCTATAATTCAGTGTTTTAGAATATCACAATGTAACATTTCACTATGTTAAATGCTAGCAATAAATGCATTGTCATCACCTGATGATTAAATATACAATATAGGAGTAGACAGAAGTAACCTGTCAGACTGTATTGCAAGGGAACTTAAATAAATTCATGGACGTTAAGTCCATTAATGGCTATTAGCCAGGATGGGTAAGGAATGGTGTCCCTAGCCTCTGTTTGTCAGAGGGTGGAGATGGATGGTAGGAGAGAGATCACTTGATCATTACCTGTTAGGTTCACTCCCTCTGGGGCACCTGGCATTGTCCACTGTCAGTAGACAGGATACTTGGCTGGATGGACCTTTGGTCTGACCCAGTATGGCCATTCTTATGTTCTTATGTTCTTAAATGCATAACTTCCATTAGTATTATAGATTCCTCAAACATCAGTGGGTGAACAATCCCCATTATTTTTATTCACATTGTATACCAGACTCTGATCAGTTGTAAAAGTGGGCAGAAGCTGAAGGAAATGGACAGCACTAGCAAATACCATAGGGCCACAAAAACCTAGATAACCTTTTGCTCATTTTTCATTTCCCCCTTTGTTAAAGTTGTATCAAAGCATATCTGTCTAGCTAGACAGATTTAAACCAAACTCATCACCATAGAATCTGAGTGCTTAGAACTGCAGATAACACCAGAATTAAAAACAACAAGCAAAACATAAAATGATTTTTCAAAAATCCTTTGTATTTCAGAAGCAACTTGTTAATAGCTAAACCAGAGGCATAATATGAAGATTCTAGATTTGCCCTGAATACATTATAATTCTTTAGAGTCATTCCAATGGTACTGATTCTGATCTCAGTTACACTGATGTATATCAAGAGTGACTCACCTAAAGCCAATAAAGTAACACTGGTGTAATATAGGGTTACCATACTTAACAAATAAAAAAAGAGGACCCTCCACGGGGTCCTGGCCCCGCCCATTTCCCACCCGAGCCTGCCCCAACTCCGCCCTTCCCCGCCCCAACCCCACCCTAACTCCGCCCCCTCCTCCCTCCCACTCCCAGCCACGCGGAAAGGGCTGCCCAAGCGCTACCGGCTTCACGGTTTGCCGGGCAGCCCCCAGACCCTGTGCCCCCAGCCGGCGCTTCCCCAGCACAGCTGGAGCCCGGGAGGGGAAGCGCCCAGCCGGGGGCGCAGGGTCTGGAGGCTGCCCGGCAAACCATGAAGCCGGTAGCGCTTGGGCTTCGGGCAGCCCCCTTGCCTCCGGACCCTGCACCCCCAGCCGGGCACTTCCCCTCCCGGGCTCTGGCGGCGCAGGGTCCGGAGGCATGGGGGCTGCCCGAAGCCGGTAGCGCTCGGACAGCCCGGCTCTTAAACAGAGCCGAAGAGTCGGGGAGGAGCAGAGCTGCCGCGGCCGGAGGCTCTGCTCCTCCCCTGACTCTTTGGCTCTGTTTAAGAGCCGAGCTGCCCCAGCGCTACCGGCTTTGGGCAGCCCCCATGCCTCCGGGCCCTGCGCCGCCGGAGCCCGGGAGGGGAAGTGCCCGGCCGGCAGCTGGGGTCCGGAGGCAAGGGGGCTGCCTGAAGCCCATAGCGCTCGGGCAGCTCGGCTCTTAAACAGAGCCGAAGAGTCAGGGGAGGAGCAGAGCAGCCGCGGGAGGGGAAGTGCCCAGCCAGCATTTTCCCGGACATATTCGGCTTTTTGGCAATTCCCCCCGGACAGAGGTTTGATTGCCGAAAAGCCGGAGATGTCCGGGAAAAACCGGCCGTATGGTAACCCTATGTAATACTGCCATAAGTTAGAGGAGACTCAGGCCTTTAATTTATATTTAGAGATAGTGTATAGAAAGCATTACATATATTGGCTTGAAAGCCCTCTGGGTAGGCACTTTGTACTCACCATATTCTGTATTCTGTTGAGCACATTGTCAGGCTCAAAAAATTCAGTGGTCATCATTAAATCGTCATTGTTAACATACAGTTACCACAGTTATTGTTTGTTCTAAGTGTTGAGGAAAACTGTGGTGTCATTCTCAGATATCACTTTGCATAAAATGAGGTCACATTCTGCCTTTTTAAGGTAGCCATTGTAATAGACATGAAAGAAAAAGGGGATCTGGATCCCATCTAGAAGTTAAGCACAACACAGTACAGCACAATTGCAAAGGACTTTTTGGGTATCATTCTTCAACTTATTAGCTCAACATTATAGTTAGCTATAATTAGTTAATTATACAGCTGGGAAATTTTTATCATTTTATGTGTGGATCTGTATGCACAGCTCCCACTAATATTAACGAGTGCGGCTACAGATCAATGGCATGATATCAATCTTTTTTTCCTCTTGCTGCATGAAAGTATCATGGCAAGTTGGATTTCTAGCTGTCCTCATTTTTGCAGGGCTGTTGCAATTTTTCTTTGGGACAGCCTTATGTCTTGGTCACTGGGGCCCATGCAACACAATGGCATCATGCCAAAATAACACATCATGAGTTAAATGTCATGGCTTGGTGAGGGCTCCTTAACAGAATCAAGTCATATATAGAAATACAGTTTTCATTTTATGACAAAGCTAAAATGGTTGACTGTACAGATTTATTTGTGCTCATTTCTATACAGCCAGCTGCTTAATATGGACAAACCAGTTAAGAAACAAGTGCCAATTTTCAGTGTTCAGCCCAATTTTCAGATGGAAACAGACTCAAAGGTTTTTTTAGATTTCAATAGGCACAACACCTTCCTCTTCCTGTGTCCCAGTAGAAGTACCAATGCTAAAATCCATCTGTCTAGCTTGTGGGCCAGATTTGTCCCTCTTGTAATTCCATTCAAGTTAATGGAGTTACACTAGGGATGAATTTGGTCCACTGTGTCTTCAAATCTCCCTTGCTCCAAGGTAAAAGGGGACAAATTATGAGGCATCTCTTCCTGGGGAAACTCAAGAAATCAAAAACAGCTAGAAATGTGGAATAAGGGAAAGACCTTAGACCTCAGTGGAATATTTCCAAATGCAGTGAACTTGATGGTGTCAAAAAGAGATATTTGGATTAGGGGAAGAAAGATCAAGGGAAGAGAAAATGTGTATCAAGGAGACAGAGAAGGATCAGGTTAGGCCATATGGAAGGCAGAATGAGGATGAATTGGAGAATAAGAGAGAAAGATGGAAGTTAAAAATCAAGATCCCAGAATGTTCAGGCAGGCAGACCGGCTATCTTACTTAGCAGGATTATATGATGTAACTGCGCAACAGAACTCCTCTGTATTTCCATCTGACAGTATTCCTGTGTTATTTCCTTCAAGTGAATGATATGGGTAACCTAACTGGAGAGCTTCTACACTCCCCTAGCATTAAGGTCAAAGGTAAATAACAGAAAGCAAATGCTTGGGATTTCACTTAAATGCTGATACATTTTAATAACAATAACAACAACAACAAAAGAGATGGGAAGGATTGGTTTCCTTACAGAAAAAGGGAAAGAAGGTCTACCTGAAGACTAATTGAAATTTAATTTATGTCTCTGATTTATTTGACTACCTGCTGCTGGGTGGTAAAAGCTAGCTACAGTATGACTTACAGTATTTCTCTTTACATTCACATAAGTTAGCAGGCCAGCTTACTGTCACCCTGGGCTAACAGGGAGAGTAATTCCACTATTCCCACTGGTACAACATTAGGAGAAATGAATCTCATTCTGTTCCTGTTTTGTAGTTTATCAGATGATTTATTTACAGAGCAGTCTGTATGGCAAGTAAACAAATATGTTATTTTTACCATCTGCAGTCTGCAAATGGATTCTGAACATGAAAAAAAGAGACAGAGTAAATGTCTTTCCTGGATGTGCAAGAAATGCAACAACAGCCCTGGAAAATAAAAGGAATTGTATTACTGGGTGTTTAGCAGGAACTGATTTACATACTGGAGATCTTTCATGAATTACACAGACGTGGAAAGAAGAAAAAAAAGTGCCTGCTATTGCCCTCTACCACTGTGCATGTTGATGAATCCCTGGCACATGTTAATTATTGCCCTATTGTGTTTGGCAGCTTACCAAGGACTGTGATTGTAGACAGAGTGATCCTTTAGACTAAGAATGGCTTACTATATAAATTGAAAAGAGAAAGATTTGTATTTATACAAGCTGTGAATATTCCTTAGGAATAAGCCTTTTGGCTTTTAGTGCAATTAACTGAGATGAACTGCCATCTATCACAATATTTATCATTACTAAAATAAAAACCCAAACCCTACAGAATGGGTAAAACCAATTCCAGTATCAATGTTGGTTGGTCAGTAAAAATATTCTAATCTTTTACCAATTCTAAACCATTAGATAAAATGGTAATAATAATCATTAGCATGGTAAAAATCTAGGTAGGAGAGATGAAATCACCAATATTTGTTCACATTTTAAAACAAATACATTTGACTGTATTCCTACTCCCTGTTGTTTATGCTTCCTGTGAATATTCTAGCAAATGTTCTAATAAATATCTAGGAAGTGAGTTTATTTGGCAGGAATGTTTGACAAAACAATACATTTTTAATTGAATAATGCAGAATATTTGCAGATAGTTAATTAGAATTAGTATTCACATCAGAAATCTAATTCCAAGAGCTATGTTCATACAAAGTGGTACAGAAACAGTCTGGGTGACCCATGTGTTCAAGCAAAACAGCTCAATTTTTGAATATCAGAATTATACAACAAACTGCTCACAAATGAGCTACAGACTAAGAATTATTCACAGAAATTACATGGTGAATAATTTCAAACGAAAAATGAATCTGAGAAAATTACAACCTGGTTTCAAGCAGTTTGAAAGGAACAGAAAAAATGCAACAAAAAGAGTAAACATTTATTGAAAAATATATCCATTACAAATCATTCACCCATTCTGCTAATGCGATAGATAATACTTAAAAAATTTCCCTGAACTTCAAAGAATACATGGTGCTACACAAACCACTGTGCACAAAGCAACTAAAGTGCAACCATCACGATACACTGCACTATCATAATGTCTGGATTATAATTTTACAATCTGCCCTAAGCAAGGGGAAACGTTTAACTGCCCCAGGAGCAGGCCAGAGAATGAGTTGCAACTGTGTGACTGCAGCTAGTGTAGACATATCCAAGCTAACTTTAATCTAGCTGTCTCGGGTGTACTGGAGCAGTGAAGCCAAAGCAGCACATGCTTCAGTGTGGGCTAGCTCCAGGTGTAATTACCAGGGTTCTGGGTGGGCTTGTACAGCCTGTAGTGAAGCAGGCACTGCTGTCGCTTTGCTGCTCCAAGACCCAAACAAGCTAGATTAAAGCTAGCTCAGGTATGTCTACTCAAGTTGCAATCACACCCTGTGATTATAGTGCTGACATATACTTGGAGGAGGAAGTCCTCCCTTTCTTACCCCGAGAAATAAATGACTTCAACCCTTTTCGTGAAGTAGCTCATTTCCCACGTGTATCTAGCTGTCTGCCCTGCTGGTGGCTCCTCCCACACTCTATCCCTTCCTCATCCATTTGCACAGTGAGGGAATATCAGGTGTGTAACCTCTATTTTACTTCCCACAGCTGGCACAATCTAAGCAGAGCCCAGCAGGGGAGTATGACAAATCTTACTGCCCTGTGCAGCCAAGTAAATGTTGTAATAGTCTCTAGCCCAATATGAGTAACATTTCATACCAGTAATTAGGCTATTTACATGATCCTGAGATTGGAGCCTTAGTTTTCAAGGATAATTTCCCTGTGAGAATCAGAATTTCTAGTTTTTAACCAAATTGATATTATAAATATTTGTAACTCACAGTTTCTTCCAAAACTTTCTTTCATAGTGAATGGCATAGATTTTACAGACAATATTTTTAGACCCTAGAGGAAAACTGCATTGTACTATTCTTCCTATAAGAGCAACATACATGCCATAAGGCAAAGGCAAAACAAAACAAAGAAAAAAACCACAATCCTATAAAACCCAACCAAAATGACAGCTTGTACTAGAACCAAGTGGTGAAGGGCTCAATCCTATCCCATTGAAGTCAATGGATGTTTTTATATTGACCTCACTAGGAGGAAAAGCAGGCCTTAGTCTCCTTCAAGATGCACACCCTGCACTCTGTGAGAAAGAAGAATGGACTTAGAGTCCTAACTCTGTTGTTGGTTTGTTTTAAGACACTTACAGGTATGGACTTAATAGAACTCTAAGGTTATCTCCACACTTCCTGGCAGTGGGTAGAGTACAGACACTGCACGTCCCCCTAACCCAGGTATAAATAGCAGTATAGATGATGAGGCACTGCTGAGGCCAGCACAGTAAAGGCATGCCTGAATCCTTAGGGTATGTGGCCTGCATAGTTCTTTTTTCACACCCAAGAAGTGCCTACCACATCTACACTGCTATTTTTAACAGTGTAACGTCCCATTGTCTCCATGCTGCCAAAGCCTTTCCCTGCCCCAGGGAGCTGCCAGAGCCTATCCATGCTGCAGGGAAAGGCGCCAGAAATGGGGAAAGGCTCTGGCAGGAGGGAGGCATCAGGTAAAGGCTACACATACCCTGCATGGTGCCACCATCATAGACAAGGCCTTAGATTCTAATATCTAATTTAAAATGTTCTTTTATGGAAAACATAAGAACATAAGAATGGCCATATTGGGGCAGACAAAAGGTCCATCTAGCCCAGTATCCTGTCTTCCGACAGTGGCCAATGCCAGATGCCCCAGAGTAAATGAATAGAACAGGAGTACTTGTGGCACCTTAGAGACTAACAAATTTCTGAAACCTGAATAGAACAGGTAATCATCAAGTGATCCATGCTCTGTTGCCCATTCCCAGCTTCTGGCAAACATACTGTTTCTTTTTGGAAATTATGCATAATTGAATTTTAGAATTCATAATTACTTTATAAATTACGGGACAAAAACAATTTTTATTTTTTCATCTCTGAGAGATTTCAAACAGGATTTGACTCCTGTGTAATTTATTTGGCCTTGGTATAAACTCTTTTTCTTTATTCTCTCTCTCTCTGTTTATGGAACTCTCTTTCTCCCTCTAGTTCTCAGTGAGTGCATATCCCAGTAGTATGGGCCTGCCACTTAACCTCTGTGTAACCTGGGGCTAGTTGTTTAACCTTAGTACCTCAGTCTCCCCATCTGTGAAATGGGAATAGTAATACTTACCCTTCTTTGTAAAGTGCTTTGAACTCTGAATAAAATGGTCTTTATAGGTACATATTATTGTTGAGTGCCCAGTTCCACCAGAAACACACCTAAACCCCCTTTTTTGGCCACTGGAATATAGGGATTGCACATAGCCAACCAAATGCCATATGCTACCCTAGGCTAAACACCTTGAGGACTTTAGTTTCTCTACAAAAGAGAGGGAGGCAGTTCATGTACTCTTGTTCAGACACTTGAACAGACAGTTGCACCTCAAGAGCCAAACCATCTGACATTGAACAATTGATCTGACACATCTCAATCATGGTTTTTATTTCTATGGAGCATGAAGACAGTATACTGAAAGATGACTAATTAAATTCTCTTTAATTTAGATACTGGTAATTTGTCAGCAATTATTCTCTTGTCCAGACAGTTAGTTTTTAAAGCTGTTAATAATGAAATATTAATAGTTTCCTTTAAAAAAGTCTCTACCATATGCTGGATACTCCAGAATTCATTAGATTGATTTTATTTTTACCGGGTTCAAAGATAATATATGTTCATTGTTCTACAGCTCCTCGTAGTACTGTTGTTTTATTTGTGATCCTGTTTGGTTCTACATTGTCCGTTTCTATTAGACTATTGTCTCTAAAATCTTAATAGCCTTTGTCATTTTTACACTGATGATCTGAAGTTTGATTGATTTATTCTTATGTGGTGCTACTATTTCTATGATTTTCTAGTGTTCTTAAAAGAAAGAACTATAGTCTTTTGTATAGGTAAATGCTTTTATAAATAAAATGTACTGGATCAAACTCTGGATTTACAGGTTTAAATTTTCGAATAGATGCCACAGAGTTACACAGACCAAATGAAACAAGAGTACTTGTGGCACCTTAGAGACTAACAAATTTATTAGAGCATAAGCTTTCGTGGACTGCAGCCCACTTCTTCGGATGCATATAGAGTGGAACATATATTGAGGATATATATATACACACATACAGAGAGCATGAACAGATGGGAGTTGTCTTACCAATTCTGAGAGGCCAATTAAGTAAGAGAAAAAAACTTTTGAAGTGATAATCAAGATAGCCTACTACAGACCAAATGGGCAGCTATAGATCTTTTGGGGTAAACTAAGAGACCTTTCCCACAGTTTTTAAACGGGTTGCTGAAGAGCACAAAAGAGCTCTATTGTAAGCGTAAAAGAGACAAGAAATCTAAGGGAGTGTGGCGGAATGTGCCATCTATACAAGTATTTAAGGAGATCAGTTAAAAGCAGAAATTTTGCTCAGTGAGCTTGGGACCCTGGGACACAGGTCACCACTAAAGCAGTTTCAACAGTAGACAGTGCTAGTCAGTGAGGGGATGGGCAATTGTGGGATGCGCTAATTCAGAGCATGCCCTGGACAGTCTGTGCCAGTAGTCCTCCTATGGAGTCCCAGATGCAAAAGAAATGTGTAGGAACTCACTCTGCCATCTACTGGGGGTGAATTCCCCCTGCAGTTCAGCTATCCATATTGCATCAAAAGGTGAAAGCAGAGGTAAGTAAAACCTGTACATTTAAGTGAAGGATTTAAACTTTTGAGGAATTAAGTACTACTGAACAGAACTTAGCTTTTAAAGTTTTGCCCTCTTTTTCCCATAAATCAAATTATGGAGGGACAAACTGCATTGTGAACATATCTAATATCAGTTTTCACTGCTGGTTTTAAAAGGGAGCGATCTGAAGCACAGTACTCCAGTGTTAAAAATCACAGAGTACTGTGTGAACCTAGCGCTGAGCACTGGTATCCTGGGATTGCTCCATACACATTTTCTCTTGCCTGTGATACTAGTTAAGAATGCTGGAATAATGAGATTCTTCTTGCTACTGTGTATTAGCTCTAGTGCAGTATCAGGATTAACAACAGCACCGTGTGGCGGGCACTAGGGATTAATACATCAAGTACCTTGAAATGAAAGTGTGAAGTCTAAACCTCATGTAAGGCTGACTGTACTTTTATCCAGAGGCTAGACTGTGATTTGGACTGTACATTCCTGCAAGACAATAAAGGGGAAAAACGCCACTACACTTTAAACCACTATGTGGGCTACCCAGGCCTTTAGACTGGGAGTACAGGAGTAAGTAGAGCTACTTGACTGCTTACTCCTTTCCTGGAACAGTGGACAAGGAGAAGCAAGAAATATGTGGAGCCTTGCTCTCTACACCTCTATACTGTGGCTAGCACAGCTGAACTGGCATGGGGGTGTCAATATTCCCACAGAGCTAGGAGGAAGTAGGTGAGAAACTGTGACTCAGGGTGTTACAGTGGCTCCCAAAGTTACTTCAGAGGTGGCACAGCACCACCTTCTGCTCCACGCTATGTCTAAAGTCACAACCTAGGCCTACCTGTGCAGACAAATGGCATTTTTACAGTGCTAATAGGACTGACAGAGAATCGGGTTAATCATGTAACTCTTTTGGAGAAGGAAAGTTTGAGATATGGCTATGATAAACTATTGTTAATATCTGTGGGAATAGGAAAAGGATCTGGAAAAAAAACTTGTTTGGATTTTAAAATCTCTGTAGATGAATATTTTTGCAGAATACTGAGTAGGTGGAAAGGAAGGGAAATTATTCAGCACAGAATTGGACCTCTTTCCCCTGTCATTTTTAAATTGGCTACCTTCTATCCACTTTCTCAGTGCTTTAGCACAGGAATCTGTCACCCTTACTCACACTGGTTAGTACTTTACTTTGCCAATGGTGGGAAGACTAGAATAGATAAGTTGCCAAAAGCTGCCGGTAATTTTACTACTGTGCCAATGAAGTCTGCTCTTAGCAGAGTTATACAACATGGTGCTTAAAACATTGACATTTGACTAGAGCCCTATCTATGCTAGCACCCCCATCATCTATGGATGGAGTTGACGTCATTGTCTCAACAGGGGGCAATAACACAAAAATCCTACTGTAGATATGATGGCTGCTATGTTGAAGATTGAACAGGGGGCCCTCAGAGTTAAAAGCATGATCTGCTACAGCTTGTGATAAAACCCAGGAGCCAGGGGCTGTAACAAACCATATACCTTGTGGATCAGCAAAGAGGATTACCTCTAACATACGCCCAGACACACTAGTATGTTACATACT